>NC_071274.1:19146504-19449004 GCF_023375685.1 Ictalurus furcatus
TTACCTCATTGAATTTCTTTATTATTTTTTAAAAATTTTTTAGAAATCCAGTAGTTACATGATAAACATTTATAAATCCTGTAGTTACTGTATGTGATTGTAGGAAATGAATATTATTGAGATATGTGTAAGCTAACATTCACTACTGAGAACTATTGCATTTATTTTTATTATTACACCCATGACTTGTTTTTAGGAACGCATTAATACATCCGCTCTAAAGCATAAAAGCCTGTAATGAGTTATTTATGAAGTGTTATTTTTTTTGCTATAAAGGGAAAACTTTAACAGAAGCAAAGTATTTTACAGTATACAGAATATTTTTACATGGCTGCTTTATTTCATTTATGCCTTCTACTACAGTAGCAAAATTCTGCTGGTGTGAACGATGTCTGGAATGATGATGAACTGCACAAAAATAATAAACCACTGACTGTGTGTACTGTATGTTATTAACTATGGACTTTAGAGCAATTAGTGCAACTGTACCAGTGCAACACAAAAAAAACACACATGGCTGTCCATGCTGAGCCTCTCCACATAATTTATACACTGCGGTCCTACACTTAGTGACATTAAAACATGTTCCCCATGCCTTCTGGTTGAAAATGAGACTGGGTTGAGTCTAGTAAAAAGTCAAATTTTTGTGCTCTTTGGATAAGTTGCTTGAGTTTTTTTTTTTCATGTGTTGCAGTACATACAGTATAGTCCACTGAGTCGTTCCTCGGGTTAAAGTGGAAATGCTTATTGCCTACTTTAATAGGAATACCTGTACACCTGCTCATAATAATGCAATCATCTAATCAGCCAATTAATGAAATCAGGCAGATAAAAGACGAGACATCGGAATGGGGTAAAACGTGATCTCTGTGACTTTGACTGTGACGTTATTGTTGGTGCCAGACTAACTGGTTTGTGTGGTAGTGGTACTGTAGGAAACACCTTTCTGCTGAGAAAGCTCAGAGGAAAATGACCAGACTGGATTGAGGTAACAGGAAGGCTATGAAAACTCAACCATTATGTACAACCATGTTGAGCAGAAAAGCATCTCAGAATGGACAACACACTGAACATTGAGGCACTACAACAGAAGAAGACCACGTTGGGTTCCACTCCTGTCAGCTAAGAACAGGAATTCGAGGTGACAGTGGGCACAGGTTCACCTAAACTGGACTAAATCCTTAAAGTTGAAGCGTCAGGAGAGAAGCAGATCAGTGCTGCTGCCACATGATAATTGGATAATTTCATGAATGAGCAGGTGTCTAGACGTTCCTTTTAAAGTGGCCACTGATTGCATATATAAAGTCTCTTAACAGCGCCTTTTCAGACAGAAGGATGATGATGGATCGCTGCATTGTAGGAAACAGATGCAGATGTTGGCGTTAAAGGAAGAAAGCTCACACAGCTCGTTGTCCTTTGCCAAAACGATGAACTGCAAAAGAAATTAACGACAGCATCATAGCAACCATCTTCACAAAGAATATATGCTCTTTGTATGCATGCAGTTTCTGTACATGAGAGGGAAGAAAACTATATATGCGGACCGCCAACATCTTAACACTGAAGCTACACTGTATTTGTTTGCCACAAGCTTCAGGTGAGTTCCACCAAAATCACTGACTGCACCTTTAATTTAATTAAATCACTGTATGACATTATGGTCATACAGAGTGTTACACTGATAATTATCTTGAAAACTGCAGCCTACTGTATGTTGTCACTAATGAATCTAATCTAAGCTCTCGTTATTACTGATCCATTTTGTGCCTGAGCTTTTCTCTTACACGTCATCCATTTGTCGGAGCGGTGACCTGGCTTAATATACCTTTCTACATTTCAGACAAGTCACACGGACATTAAACTAAGCAATAGCAGCTCATGGGTCCTGACAAGAGTGTGATTTATGAACCAGTGTGCTGGTCAGGTGAATGTGTGGCACGAAGGGCATTTAAAAAGAAAAGATAAATCGCCAAACAGAGCATGGAAAGAAACAGGGACAGAGGGTGTGTGTGTGTGCGTGTGTGTGTGATCACTGAAGCATCGGCAGTAACCCATGTGCCAGTAAAAATAGCATTGATCAGACCAGGAGGACTGGAGACCACTGGAGCCCAGAGTAGCTCGTGTTCAGGGTGGAGTTGTACGTTCCTAACATGGAATAGTCACTGTCAGCCATTAAACTGTCTCAGCTGGAGGGCCTCTACTGTTACAGGTCGATTTTCTTACCTAAAGTCATGGACAAGCCTCTGCAGCCACCGATGTGTTCCTGCAAAATAACACAGACCAAACATGAACATGCATGCTGCAGTAATATGGTGTAGTCATCTAGGTAATAATTATACTCTACTTAATATTTCATATGAAAAATGATATATCTCTTAAATATATTCACCTTTCTGGGACTGATTTGTCACTCTGTGTCTGGTCTTCCACAAGCCTATGGAGGTACAGAGAGGAAAAAACATATTATAATATTTTATATGTAATTATATGATATGTTATGATATTTTTATTTCAAAGGTAAAGTTATTATTCTTAGATTGTAAAGTTTGTTGCCCAAATCTACTGTAGCATGTAATGTAATATACATTTTTTTTTAACCTATTAACCTCCCAGGTCATGCTGATAGACATATGTGCTTCACTTTCCATTTAGATTCCATTTAGATATGTATCGAATAATATCATTAAGTAATATATTTTTCAATGGATGATTAGCATAAGATCTACGTGGATAACATGCAGCATGAATTCTCACTGCTGCATGAGAATAAGTAAAGAAGACTGTAGCGCTTTACACCTGGTCTGCCTTTTCAGCATACACTTAAAAGATTCAGTTCTGAGTTGATTCAGGTGCATATCTGAACTGTGTAATACTGTAAACTCCAAACCTAGGAATGGATGTGTGTGTGTGTGTGTGTGTGTGTGTGTGTGTGTGAGGGGCTTCTAGATTCTTGTAAAGGCCAGAGGACACTCGAGTAGTACCTGACTGCATGCCAACCCACAAGCCTCAGTTTTACCTTTCTGTCTGGGCCTTGGGGCGCTCCTCATCATATCTTAGGAAAGAAGGGAACACACTTAGTTACTGAACCTTATTCACTGAAACCTGAGACTATCAACAATCGGTCTTTCATTTTTGCAATGACAATATTACTTTGTGTTTTTACAAATGCTACTGGGGGAAAAAAAAAACATTTAAAATGGTTTATTGTAGTAATATTCATAGACTTATAGTCAGGTCATACTGAATGATTGTAGAGTATCTAACTATTGTGTGATATAATTATATCCCTCTTTGTGTAAATTGCAATTTTGAACCAAAAATGTACCACAAAATTCCACACAAATAACAAATCGTTATTTCGCTATTAGCCATTTGGTTTTTAAAGTTGAAGTTACTCACAGAGGAAGTATTGCAGCATTATGGTCTCACACTTGTGAATTAAAAATAATTTGAATGAGGTTAAGGTTAGGCGTTTAGGATCGTAGGCTTTATTACAACTTCATCACATGAAATCATACAAAATCCAACCACATCACTGTCGTTTATTCAAATTCACCCAGATTTCTCACTGATTTTGATATGGTCACTTAATATTCCAGCTTTCAGGATAGGATAGTGTGACAGTGCTTTCAATTTTAAAGACTGGTATTTAAGTCTCAGCCATAGTTTTCTTTTTGTATTTCTTATATTTATCTTCTTATTTTATCACATCATTGCACAAATACCTCACACAAGTCTATACGAGTCTATAGGATTATGTTCAATATTACCGTGTCAACTCTTTAGGGTCCAAGCACCACCCACTTGTTTTTTTGTAACACTTTGGCCATTTTTGAGGTGCTTGGCATGCAAAACTTGGCACAAACATCAGAAATGGTGGTCATCAGGTTCTGGCAAAAGTTGGGGTCCAGGCATGCTCTTTGATATTTTTTCTTATTTATGGGCATCCAGATTTACCAACATGCACTAAATTTGGTAGTCATATACAGCCATGTGCTGTGTAGAATTCATCAGGTTTAAACCAAATTTGGTCAACATGATGCCAAGTTGTCCATGATGCTAAATTAAGAAGTAATTTTTTATACCTCAAACTGTGTTGAAAAGTCATGGCGAGGCATTTAACATGACAACTAGCATGTCAGATTGTGCAAAGAGGAAATGTTACACTGTGCATCATACCATGTGGCTCAAACATCACGTTTATGTTCAAAGATGGGGCATACACATATTGGTCACATACACATACCAATAGGGATTAATTGTTGTTGCACAACTAAATGCCAACAGGAAGTGAGGTTTATAAACCAGACTTTTAATATATCCTCCTAGAAGAATCATTAGATTCCAGACCAATTTGGTCAGCATGATGTGACGATATCCGTACATCATTGCCATTTTATTTGATATTATTATCTTTTACTTGAAATCTAGTGCAGCATCCAAGAAAATGTACAAAACTGTGAATTTTAATGTACAAGAAAGCTTGAGCAATTGGTAAATAAGTTCTTGAAGTCTCAGTTTCAGGTTTCTGGCAGCCTTTTTAAACGTTTTATTGTCTCAGACGCTCCACCTGCTGATGATGAGTACTCACTGCAGCACACACTCCGGGATCTGCACATGCTCCATAGGGACGATTTGAGCCAACTCCTCCAGACTCTGTACATAGCGAACCTTATCCAGGAACTTCACACTGGTGAGAGAGTGGAGTTTGTTTGTTCACAAAGACATGGCTAAGGTAATGATACAAAATCCAATTTTATCATTCGATTAAAGAAAAGTTCTCACCTAATGAAAGGGCGTGAGATGGCCAGAACAGTCCGAATAAACCAGGATGGGTGTGCAATAATCAGACATTTGAGATTCTTCCTTAACCTTGAAATAATGGAAAATAACAATAATAATAATGTCCATCCTTATAAATCCAGAATAATGTGGAACACAGGTGATTGCAGAGTGACATTAAAACAAGTACCAACCCTAGAGGCTTGTATAATGGGCAAGAAGTCACTTTACATCAATACCTTCTATCAATCATCTGGTAGCATCTCTTGAGCCAGCTGATGCCAGGCATCCTCCTGCGTGGAGTTGCTCCATTCAGGTATATGATCATATAGTCCTCAGCTACGAGTAACTCCAAACTGCTGATCACATACCTATATATAACAGACACATTGGAATATTCAAACCCACCCACAACCACCAAACTAGCACCAATATACTACTATCAGAACTGTTCCTAATGTGACTGTACAAATCCAACTTAAAATGAAGAGTTGAGCTCATTTACTTGACTGAGTTTAAATTAGGTTACACATATTCCACTTCACAAACATATTTTCTCATGATAGATGTTTTTTCATTCCCCCGGATGTGTTTGAGCAATAGCTTACAGGAAGAGGTTCTCCATGATGTAATGGTAGTCGGCACAGCCGCTGTCCGGGAGGTAGCAGGCTGCAAACACAATGATGGCATTCAGACCTTCTCCATAATAACCTGCAGGAAGCAGAATACAGTCATGTGAAAAAATAAGTATACCTTTGATCCTCTATGAAACACTGTCTATTAATAAAGTTGATACACTCTATCAGATGACATAAAATTGACATTTTGTAGTAATTTTCCCAATTTAAATGAACAAAAAAAAGATCAGTCACATGGAAAAAGTAAGTACACGCCTACATTTATCACACCGTCAAACCATAAAATTAGAATCAGGTGTTGAAGATTGGGTGCCAGTGATTAGAACCTGCTTCTGAAGTGCAGGTGGAACCGGTCTTATTTATTCCCCTCTCATATCTAGTGTCTGGTGTTCTCTTTGCTATTGAGGTGTTCTATAAAGCCTTCAGAATAAACGTTGTGGATGCCTATGAGTCTGGCAAGGGATTTAAAAAGATCTCCAAATTATTTAAAATAAATCATTCCACTGTAAGGAAAATAATCTACAAATGGCGCAGATTTCAAACGTCTGGCAATTTGTCCAGGACTGGCCATCCCAGCAAATTCAGCCCAAGAGCAGACCGTCTGATGCAAAAAGAAGTCTCCAAGAACCCCAAAATTCCATCACAGCATGCATGTTTCTACAATCAGAAAGAGATTGCAGAAATTAGACCTGCATGGGAAAAAGCCTTTGCAAGACTACAGTTTGCCAATGAGCATATAGGTAAAGACCAGGCCTTTTGGAATAATGTGCTCTGGACAGACGAATCAAACATAGAGTTGTTTGGCCATAGTAACAGCAGACATGTTTGGTGCGCACCAAAGACAGCTTTTCAGGAGAAGCACCTCATACCAGCTGTGAAGCACTGTGGTGGAAATGTTATGGTTGCTTCGCTGCCTCATTGACTGGAAAGCTTGCATTCATTGATTCACCTATGAATTCTGTGTCATATCAAAGAGTGCTTGAAGATAATATTAAAAATGTCAAAAATTCCAGCAAGCCTGGTGAACAATTATGTAAAATGCCTACAAAAAATTATTTCTGCCAAAGGGGGCAATACTAGCTTCTGAGGCCGAGGGTGTACTTACTTTTTCCACAGAGTAACATCACATCTATTGAGATTTCTGCTGAAAAAATGTTCCTTGTGGTTTTTATATTAGCTTCATTAATAGGCTGTTTCAAAGAGGATCAAATGTTTGCTTGCCAAATATGTCAAAAAAGCCAACAATTTCCATGAGGTGTACTTATTTTTTCACATGACTGTATTTGGTTCTGTGGGGGGATGTTATGGGGGAAAGAGACACAGTTTTGAGACCGTGTTCAGCAATTGTAGGGCAGCCCCTTTCTTTATTAATATGTCTACGTTCTTATGATTGTTTTCAATAAAGAAATTAAGTCTTCAAAACACGCGTCTACTGCAGTTCCTCCATGGAAGTAAAGGGTCACAACATTATGTCTGGGTAACATGAAGACATAATAACAACATAAAGCTGTCAGAAGCATTTATTTTGGCTGGGGCCTGCACATAATCTAGGTTCGCCTCTGTGTGGGGAAGCCTGGAGCCTAGGCCAAGGAACTCGGGGGACAGGGAAGGGGACACCTTGGATAGGGTGCCAACTAGAGATGCACTGATGTATCAGCCGATAAAAACGGTATCGGCCAATAAAGGCTATTTTTCATGCTATCGGCTATTGGCTGATAGTTTAAAAACATCCGATGATCTGGACCTATTATATTGTGTCAATCAAAAGAGTGCGGGAAAACAAATCGATTTCGTACTGTGTGTAAAGATTATGTCTCTTTTGTGGAATGATGACAAAACTGCAGTTTGTAACTGCACTGCGAAAATTTTACACCGGATGTGAGCAGCAGTGAAGTACTCGAGCCTGCCCTCCCCCCATTATTAATTTATAAGAAGGTATAAAAGGCAGAACTATCGGGATCGGTTATCGTTGTTGGCTGATATCACTCTGAATAATCGGTTATCGGTATCGGCTGAGAAATTTAGTATAGGCGCACCTCTAGTGCCAACCCATTGCAGGGAACATTCACATGCTACGGACAATTTGGAAATGCCAATCAGCCTTCAACGCATGTCTTTGGACTTGGGAGGACATTGGAGTACTTGAAGGAAACCTGTGAATCACGGAGAGAACATGCAAACTTCACGCTCATGGGGTGGGGGCAGGAATTGAACCCCCAACTCCAGAGGTGCAAGGCAAACATGCTAACTACTAAGCCACCATGCCCACTGGAGCATTCTCTAATCTGGCTCTTAAACTTAGTGACAAATCGTTTGGAAGATTAAAGGTAAAATATAACGGGAGTGGCATCAGGACTATCCATCCACTTTCAGAATAAAGGGTAATCAACTGTTAAACTGTACCATTCCTTGTTGCTCAGGTGGTACCATCAAGCATACAGCTTTTGTACCTTTGTGTATCTTTTACCTAGATACAGTACATCATGTAGTGTAACCTTAAAGTTTTACACACAAACGAATGATACTATTTCCACCATTGCAGGTGAAAGATACATATTAAATCTCAACAAAGGTTGCACTATATTTCATTCTTGCATTTCAGGGTGAACAGTTCCCTTAGGATCAAGGTTGCACTGACCTCCGTGAGTGACCACACGCAAATATGGTCTGATGACCTGCATGTCTATCCGGTGCTCCTGGTCTCCAATGATCACAGTTCTCCAGAGGCGAGCAGTCCCATCTCCCTCCTCACCCCCCTGACCTGAGCTGTCACCCGGACCCACTTTAGCTCGTGCCACAAGGGCATCATCTGTCAGAGTGAGGTCACGGTTTGAATGAAGCTATAATACTGGGTGTAGGAATTCAAGTTTGCAAAATACAACAGCTTGGAAATAAATTCATTAAGGATGTTTGGTTGCAATAACACTGTTTCAATAATATAACATGATCCAGTTTAAATCATGCAGCAGCTAGAACACGATCAGCTTCAGAATAACCTTTGACATCTGACCTCATACAGACCTTCCCACTCCAACTCATTGCCGCTGGTGATGAACTCTAAAGAGTCTGTTTCGTCTGGTGTGTCCATGTCTTCTACATTAATATCCAGATCGTCTGGAGTGTCCAGGATGTCGTCGGACAGGAGGGACCCTTCGCTCCGGTCCAAGGACAGATTTATGTCTGGGGCAATGAGTGTCCTCCGCTTACTCTGAGCTGCTGAGCCTCCATGACCTCTGTGCAGAGAGCCAGGGGGAGCTGAGACATGAAGAGAGGGAACACACACATGAACACAACTTATTCATTCGGAAACAGTAACGCCAACAATTAAATATATATATTTGCATACCTGCTCACTGCTATACCTGCGCAATCTATTTTACATTCTTTTACACTAGTATTCATTCATTCTTTCATTTCTAGTTTACATACTTACATACTTGAATACTAGCCTACTTGCATATTTGTATACATACATACTGGAATATTGCATTGACTTAGGTGATATAGGTGATTATTAGCACAATACTAGACTACCTTCATACTTGCATACTAGTTTACTAGCATACTTGTATATTTCAATAGGAGATTATTAGTACACTAGTCAACAGTACATGCTTGCATACTTGCCTACTTGTGTACTTGCATACTAGTCTATTTGCAATCTTATGTACTTGCATAAAATCCTACTTTACATACATTCACATTTGTGTACCAGCCTATTTGCATACTAGCCTCCTTGTATGCTAGCATATGTGTACTATCTACGTGCATACTAAGCTGCTTTACAAATTTGCATGCTATCCTTCTTACATACTCGTAGGCCTATACGTGCATACTAGGATACTTGCATATTAGCCTAGTTCAATGCTTATATACCTGAATAGTTGATTATCAGCACACTAGTCAACAGCTATTATACTTTGTATACCTGCATACTTGCACTCCAGTCTATGTGTATACTTACATAATAGCATACTAACCTATTTTGCATATGTGCACACTAGCCTAGTTGCAATTGTGTACTAGCCTCCTTGCATGCTAGTATAGCATGAGTACTATCTACATGCAAGCTAAGTTACTTTACAAATGTGCATGCTAGCATACTAGCTTACTTGCATAATTGCATACATAAACACTAGCATATCAGCCTAAAATCCTTCTTTACAGTGCACTTCATACTTCATACAAAGATTACCAGCATACCTGTGTACAATTTTTATAAGAGCCGTAAAGCCACTAAAGCCATACAGCTGATGGACATGACACTGCTTTAAAGTACATTGATACTAATGAAACATTTAGAAGCAGTAGCTGGAATACTAGCGCTACTGCAAACTTTAGAATTAATCGAATTATTAAAAAACATGGGAGGTGTTATGTAGAATCTGTTAGAGCTGTGATGAAATGTACCTGTTATAGACTGATTATAAAACGTTAAAAATTCAGCAACAGCGATGTGTGATAAATAAAATTAAGAAGATTTTAAAGCCACGTACATGTGCGATTGTCAGTAAGGCAATCAAGGTCTCCGTCCTCCGGCAGAGGCCTGGACAGAGACAATATGAAGGTACAGGGAAAGATGTTTAGAAGGATGGACTGTACTTCTTTTTCGAGAACTACAAGCACATGGCATCCGTTTTTAATTAAACAGTTAGGCTTTTATTCCGCTGTGCGAATTCACATTCACACAATGGTTTTGGCACAGTAGACATTTCCTAAAGAATTGACTCCCTGTGGAAGGAAAACAAGTCATTACTGTATCACCCATAGGCACATTGTGGCAGAGTGCTTGTGTATCGAGGAGTGGCGATGTGTTCAGGTTTGTGAGCTTGAACAATAGAGGAGCAGACAGCTAAATGCTTGCTAACAGTCTTAATTGTAGCTTCTGTCTCTGGTGACATACATTCCTGCTCTCTCTCTCTCTGTAATTAGTGCTGTTTTAACACTGTTTAATAATAAGGGACCGGGATGGCTTGTAGTCGAGATCAGAAAGTTGGCCATGTGTGTTCGCTCTTACTAATATATATAATGATTAATACAGTAAGCAAGTTAATATGGCTATACAATGCACTGACATTATATACAGTGTGTATTATGTTATATATACAGACTGGGCGCTTTAAAAGGAGGTCATTCATGCAGTAATTCAATCAGCCGAATATGTGGCAGCAGCACAACGCATAAAATCATGCACATACAGGTCAAGAGTGCCAGTTAATGTTCATATGATGAGTGTTGGTACCAGACAAACTGGTCTGAGTATTTCAGAAACTCCTCGGATTTTCACACCCAAACATCTCTAGAAATTACACAGAATGGTGCGGAAAACAAACAAAAAAATATCCAGGGAGCAGCAGTTCTGCAGGTCTTGTCGATAAGAGAGGTCAGAGGGGAATGGCCAGACTGGTTTAAGCTGGCAGAAAGGCTACAGTAATACAAATACAAATAATCACCCTTTACGACCATGGTGAGCAGAAAAGCATCTCAGAACACACTACATGCCAAATCTTGAGGCGGGTGGGCTACAACAGCAAAAGCTTCCCCTCCCTTCAGCCAAGCACAGGAATCTCAGGCTACAGTGGGCAAAGGTTCACTGAACCTACTTTCAAAGTTGCATACTTGTATACTAGCATAATTATGTGGTCTAAGAGAGGTCAGTAAAAATGTAAAAGTTTGAAGTGTGTGAAGGGACAAGGGTTGCTTTTGAAACTATTAGAATTATTTTCAAATCATATACTGTAGCATTGTGGACTCTGGGACTCCAGATACTAATAAAGAATGGGCTTTTAAAAATATCAGCTACATAGTGACAAAACATCTACAGGTAGTGATTAGAAATAGAGGCTACTTGTATGCTTGTTTACTTGTTAACTCTTTTTTACCAGAGGCTAAAAAATGGAATTTGCACCTGTTTTGGGGTGCATGTATTCAGCATTGAATTTATGTGTGACGTCACACTCCACAGTAGTGGTTAATGGCTCATATGAAAGTAGACACACATGGATTTGAGAGCTTGCAGTTTCTCATAAGTATTTCTTTTTTAACCTAGCTTACTAAGATGTGGCATTTGTATATGGTTGTATTGTATATAAAAATGTTTTAGTTCTGTCCGTTTTATCTCTGTAGCAATGTTATTGTGGAGACGTGCTCATTGTTTGCCCAGCAGGGGGCTCAAACCTTTCCCCTTTCACATCGCCCTGCTCAACAGCAGCTAAACACAGAGTCACGATACTCTACACACAGAAACCCAACAGTGTCCTGACTGACGGTACTGCAAGAAAGGGTTAATGCAACCATGGACAATTTGATGAATAAAAAAAATATATCCTGGCTGGACTATTTTTAAGGCCTCAAACAGTGGGCATCTTTTTTCCAGGATCTAGTGATGTATCACTGAGAAGCCTCTCCCAGGTATTTTTTAAAGTAATAAATGAACACCACTACAGTATGTAAAGGATTCTCTGACGCTAAACAAGCTGTGATCTTGAAGCTTTACAAAATACAGAAATATTATAAGGAAATTCATTCTGAGATTTTACACTAAACTTAAAAGATGCTTGATTGATTGTATTAAGATTTGGACAGAATGCACTTATCTTACCGTGGGAAATCTTCATCCTGCCACTCATCCTTCACCTCCAAGTTTTCCATGCGGAGAGTGGCTTCTGTCGTACCCATCCTCCTGTCAGAAGGTGCAGGTAGGTCACACTGCAACACGTGCAAAACCAGTTTCATCACCAGTTCATCACTGATTCACAAAAGCTTTGCATCATATAACATAATATTCATCATGGCTTAAGTCTGGTTTAAGGCATTTACACCACTTACACCAAAATTACACCAATACTTTAGTTGCTTTCATTTAGACAATAGACATTGTCCATAATAGCAAATTTAATCAATTTATATTCATTATGCGACAAAGTGTTTGATTTTTGATTGGTCAGAAGGTGTTGATTAAATTTCTGTACCCGCAGTTCTGATAGTAGCTCTGGCTGTAAGACAAATCCCTTTATATCAATGCACTAATTCTTACCTTATACTACTTAATTATTACTATAATAACAACTAATTCACAAGAGCTTGTATGGCAGATGGATTAAAAAAAAAAAAAAAAAAAAAAAAACTTATTTAACTAAGAGAAATGTATTTTAATATGGTGAAGCTTTCTGTAAGGAGAAGCTTATGTAAAATTTCTGGAATGTAATAACTCATAACAATCAGGGATCTGTCAATCAAGTCATCAGGACAGAGGACTGTGATGCTCCCGGTTTCCTTAGTAACACGACTACTGTGTTTTATCTGTTATTTATAACTACAAGAGAGTGAAAAAAAAGAGTCTAGTGAGAGAACCTGCTATGATGAAAACAATAACACAAACTAACTTGTTTTGCGGATGTTCCACGACATTAAATGTAACTATAAATGGATAAAAAGTCAGTTTTTTTATTAATAAATTTAAAATTAAAAAGGAATAAAACACTGCATACTTATATAAGATACAATATGAAATAATCAAGATCAAGGTAGTAACAGTAACTCCGATTCTCATTGCGCTACGTCACACCACCTTGTCACTGATTATTTTCCTATAACAGCACGTGCCCAAGTATGTTACTCCTCACATAGCCAATTGGCATATTTATATGCATTCTGAGGGGGTTTTATTCTCCAAATTTTCAGATGAGCTCATATCTACAGCTAGAAAAGTCTACTGTGCTAGATCAGGCTCTCATACATGACTTAAGATGAACTAGACAGTGATTCATCACTAAACATTGTTTAAAGTCTCACTCTATCCATGTAAACACTTCCTATTGCTTAGTGCTTTTATCTTCTGCAATATGAATACAGTCATGTTGTCAGTTTGACAATGCATTATTGTACAATGAAGCATTTAATATTTGACATTCATAAACGATTTGAATGTTGCTCCCTATGAAGCTGGCTACAGAAGGAAATTAGAGATAAGAATAATATCAGTGTCGGAGTGAGTCAAGCTTGATGTGCTGAACGGGTCGGCATCGCTCAAACCGACATCACCATCGCATACACATTCTTGGATCATAACAAGGTACAGACTAAGCAAAAGATGACCTTGAAACAAGCACCAAGGGAAACTGTGTGTTTGCATCAATACTGTTATGGCCTTCTGATAACTATTTCTTATTTTTTATTATTTATAAAATTGCTTTATCCTGGTCAGGGTCGTGATGGATCTAGAGCCTATCCTGAGATCACTGGATGTTCTCCCTGTGTCTGTAAACCCTGAGTTTCCTCCTGGTTCCTCTCTCTACCAAAAAAAAAAATCCAAAAAAATCTTAGGTGTTAGGTAGTTTTATATGAGCAGCTCAAACCTCCAGGGCTGAATTAACGAATTAACACTTATGCTGAATTACCTCTTTAAAGGGATTATTTCAGTCTATCTGGACTTCCATAAGTGTAAACACTACACTGGGAATTTTCTGATGTGTGTATCCAGAGGATGTTAAACAATAAGAGGAGATTAGTACGTGTGGAGCGACATCATGTCAGCAGTGTGTTCAGCAGCTGTGCTCATGAATAACGGCCCAAACCTGAACGTGTGCAGCAATGCGTGGGTTAAAAGTTACTCTTCTTCCTGTCACACTCTCTCTCTCTCACACATGCATGCTTTTAATAGGCCATGAGTTCATATCAGAAAGAACTGAGCGCTCTCGTGGAGGATACATCAAAAATTAGAATTAGAAAATGAAACTGATTAGCTGGATTAAATGGGAATGTGAGGCAAAGATGAAGTGGCACAAAGGACACACACACACACACACACACACAAACACACACACACACACATAAGCACAATTTTCAGATGAAAATTTACAACAAATACACACATATTTACAAGAAGGATACTCACACCAGATACGCCTCTCTCAGTGTATTCTCTGTTCTCTTGCTGTTCCTTGTGTGTGTGTGTGTGTGTGTGTGTGTGTGTGTGTGTGTGTTGTGTGTGTTGTGTTTGTGTGTTGTGTTCCTCGCTCAGGCCTGGACTTGTTTTTTTGCCATGCTTAAATCCACAACACTCCACTTATGTAGGACGAGGAAGTCACATGTCCTATCTCTCTTCCTTTTTCCTTCTCTCTCTCCTGTGCTGGACAGACAGACTGGCACTGCTAGATTTCGGGTGGGTGGGTGTGTGTGTCTGGGTGAGAAGACGAGTGCTGTGTCTATCCTGTCTGCTTCCCGATGCTCTCCTCTGTTCAGCAACCTCACACTGCTGTCTTCATCCAGAAGAGGTGAATCCAGATGTTCTTTGCCTCCTGTGCTTCCTGCAGCACGCCTCTGTGTCCAACCGCTTCATCTCCACCAGGGATTGTGTTAACTTGTCAGGCTAGTGTCACAGTCCCTCTGCACCGGCAACCACCAAGCGTTGATGTGATGATTACGTAATCTCACCTGGGCCCTCTGCTTTCGTTTCTCCGTCTCTGATTTTCTCTCTCACTACATAACGAGGAAAAAAAACCCTTCACCTTGTAATAACACAGGGTTTATTTTCTCAGGCTAAAAGAACAGCAGCCTGTCTCTGCTTTTGCTCCCAAAGATGGACGGCTCATTTTCACTGTTCCCTAGCAACAGCATCACTCTCTCTCTTTTACTTCTTAACAGCCAACTCCTCCCTCTACTACCCGCCTCTTCTTCACTGCGCTCATGCGCTATAGCTCCTCCCTCACACCCTCCTCTCTCTCTCTCTCTCTCTCTCTCTCTCTCTCTCTCACTCACTCACTCCAGATGTCTTATCTGTGTTGCCTTTGTGCCTCTAGAGCCCCGTGATTGGATGAGCCACATTCCCTCCTGCTTCTCTACTGGCTGAGACACTCTGTCTGCTGCGTCCAAACTCGGCTCAGTGATGTCATCAGTTTAGCTCCCATGGTGCACTTAATTTGTAGTTTGCACCCTCACTGCAGTGTATGAGTAATAGTGTATTAATTCTTACAGTAGAGTGAATAAAACGGTGGTTTTATTACAAGACCTGCACTTAAATACCAAAACATATTCTCAATGTTTTCATTTCTTTTTGCAATTAAAAAAAAAAGTATGCATGAAAAATGATTGTTATTAAAATATAAATAAATAAACAAGAAAACAAACAAACAATATATATATAATTATTTGGTTCGACTTAGAATGAATTATGGTTTGGCATGGTGGCTAATTGGTTAGCATGTTTGCCTCGCACCTCCAGGTTTGGGGGTTCGAATCCCGCACCCGCCCTGTGTGCGCGGAGTTTGCATGTTCTCCCTGTGTGTCAGGGGTTTCCTCCTTTTACTCTGGTTTCCTCCCCCAGTACAAAGACATGTATTGTAGGCTTATTAGCATTTCCAAATTATCCTTAGTGTGTGAGTGCGATTGTGCAGTGCGATGGGTTGGCACTCCATCCAGGGTTTCCCTAATCTTGTGCCTCGAGTTCCCTGGAATAGGCGCCCCACTTCACTGAAATTTTTTTCTGTTCATCAACGGAAGCAGTAGGAAAGCACATGTTCATATTTTTTTCCAGTTTGTGTGGATGAAATGCAGTGCTTGAGGACAGATTCTGTAGGAACTAAAAGCTCTCAGTATGGAATCCATTAGTGGAAGTCAGTGAGACGGTTAACATTATCAGTCTGTGCTTCTAAATATATCTCTTAATATTCAGTGCTGTTGATAAGGGTTGGAAATTCTCATAGGGCTTATTTTCTGGGTTTTGACTTTTTTGGGGATTTACATAGTTTGAACCATGTAAACATTGAAACTGTATATTATTCAGATGACTATTTTGCTGCCTAAGTGTCATCAGAAATGAAGAAATGAGAACTATCGTTTGACGCTGCATACGTGTATGAGACATTTTCCAGTCTGTGCGGTCTGCTACTTATTCTGATCGAATCAGTGTGCAGCTATGATGGAATAATTTGAGCTCTACAGAAGCTAATAAAGTGCTTTGCTTGTGAAGACCACCAGATGGAGATGCAGATCCGCTGGGGAACCAGAAGAATGAAGAAAAAGCACATTTTTAAAATTCTAAACCTCTTTGTCATTTCTGACAGTTAATCATCACATTAAAACAGGACACTGAGGCATTGAGACTCTCCTTCTATAGAGAGACCATTTTGTGAGGTATAGGCAGGTTTAACATTTATCCTGACCTGAGAAATGCACAGCTCTATATGAACAAGAAAAGCTTATGGGGACTATTTAAAAAGCAAAAAAAAAAAAATTTAAATTAAATTAAATGCATATTTATTGCAGGTTAAAACCACCAAAAAGGGGCGAAGACCAGCGCTACTGAAATACAAATAGGGAATTCCAGGTCTCCCTGGAAGAAGAGATTGGGATATCTCAATGGGATCTTCCTGGTTAGATAAAAGATAAATAAATAAATAAAAATAAATCAATTAAAGTACAGTAGTATATTAGCAGCAGATCCTTTAAGTCCTGTATGTAGCGAGGTGGGGCCTCCATGGATCGGACTTGTTTGTCCAACACGTCTCACAGACGCTCTATCAGATTGAAATCTGGGGAATTTGGAGGCCAAGTCAACACCTTGAACCTTTTTGTCATGTTCCTCAAACCATTCCTGAGCAATTTGTGCAGTGTGGCATGACGCATTATCCTGGTGAAAGAGGCCACTGCCATTAGGGTATACCGTCGCCACGAAGGGGTGTACTTGGACTTCGCTCCTCATGCACATCAATGAGCCTTGGGTACCCATGAACCATGTCACCAGTTCACCGGTTTTCCTTCCTTGGACCACTTTTGGTAGGTACTAACCACTGCATACCGGGAACACCCCAGAAGACCTGCCGTTTTGGAGATGCGCTGAACCAGTTGGCTAGACATCATAATTTGGCCTTGTCAAAGTCGCTCAGATCCTTACGCTTGCCCATTTTTCCTGCTTCCAACACGTCAATTTCAAGAACTCACTGTTCACTTGCTGCCTAATAAATATATCCCACCCCTTGACAGGTGCCTTTGTAAGAAGATAATCAATGTTATTCACGTCACCTGCCAGTGGGTTTAATGTTATGGCTGATCAGCGTGTGTTAAATGAACGATAATGCTTACATTTAATGTATATTCAGTTTGAGCTTCTGTACATTTAATAATATGCTAATATAGAACATATCACTTTGGGCTGTATGCACAAACATTATATTTCATCATAAATCTATGTTCATAAGACCATGTAGGATATACAAAGGAGAATATATTTTACATAATTGCACATTGCAGTGTTTATGTATTTACTGCTGTTATTGTTATTGTTATTTATATTAATACTAATATTATTATAAGATACCAGATACGATAATAGGTGAGACCTTGTCTCAAGGTGAGCATGGCCCAGCTGTCTGTGAGCTGTTTTGTAATAAGCTAAGCCCCTGAGCCGTTTTACCCCTGACACTGACACCCAGGTCCTCTCACAGCTCGGGTTCCCCGCAACCAGTGCTGCAAATGCTCATAGAGATACTGTGTCTTATTTCACTCCATCCGTCTCCAAGACACTTTAAGAGCTGCAACATCAAATTTGAGCCACAAAGTTTTAGGATTTTAATCTTAACTGACCTTCTCAGATAGCCCATAACGTGGCCCCCAAACTCCCGAACCCTGGATCATGTCTTTCTTAATGCAGCAGATGCTGGGGGATAAGTTAAAGAACATGATGGGAGGAGGAGGAGGCGAGGACACGGGGACAGCAGCAGAAGATGGGAAAGAGACTGCCGCGTCTAAGGGAATGACCCGAGAGGAGTTCGAGGAATACCAGAAACAGCTGGTGGAGGAGAAGTGAGTACATTTGGATTGATTCCTTTAGCAGAAACTTTTTGGGCTGATTTCAAAATTGGGGTGCAGTTCCTGTCCCATTTTACATATGAATACAAATATACACATATGTATGTAAAGTAAAAGTAAGTCTGAGTACATGTTTCAGATAAATCACTTAAAACATGCGTAAAATGCAGAAATATGACTTTCTGCATCAGTGTGTGATTCATGCTGGTAATGCTTTTCCACGAGTCAGGTACTATAGTTTCTGAAAAATGTACATAAAAGTGGTTTCACTTAAATCTGTTCACCCTTATTTAATATTTGGAATATTCCACAAGTTCCACATGCTCAACAGGAAGTCACACCATCTGAATTTCTTAAAGATCGTGGGAAGAAGAAAAGTACATTATGTTATTTATTTTATTCATTTTTTTTTTACTTTAAATGTAAGTAAATCATTAGAATCATCCTGCATGTCCATGTCATTAGCATGGATGCTAGTTCACCGCAATTTGTGTTAATTGCATGCTAAAGAAACCTCAACTGTTACCCATTTCAGAGCAAAATGCAGCCTGTGAGCAATGGCTGAGACGACTTATCATGTTTAAATACATGGTTCCTTAGAATAAATGTTGGGAAAAAATATATTTTTTTAAAGTTTACATTTTAAGAGTTGCCATGGCTAAATGGCAGTGAACTTACAAGTGAATCAAGCCCTGAGCTGAGACATCGAGGGTTCAAGGAATAGTTTAAAGTTTCAGTAGTGGTGCTCTGGCAAATCTTAGGATTTAAATTCACAACCTTTTGCTCACTTGCACAGAACCTCAACCACAGAGTTGAGTCAGAGTCTGTATAGACACCTTGAATTCCTAAAAGTGCTTGATTTGTAAAGTTGGGTTTAAATGTGCTTCAGATTTTCAACTGCATTCACTAGAAAACAACAGCTTCATATAGTGTTATAATTTTCAAAGTTTAGTCTCTCTTATCATATTTCAGCACCAAAAACTCATGTTGTAAATTCTGAGAAAAAAGTCTAGACATTTGCTGTATACACTGTAAAACCGGATAAGTTCATTTAACTCAAAAAAGTTGAGTAAACTAATTACCTCAACATTTTTAAGTTGATAAATTAATTTCTTTAAGCCAAATACACTTAAATATAACAAAGATTTTACTCAAACGTGTATTTGCCGTAAAGAAATTAATTTATCAACTTAAAAATTTTGAGGTAATTAGTTTCCTCAGCTTTTTTGAGTGAAATTAACTATTTGGTTTTACAGTGTAGTTTGTGCCAAACAACCTTGCATTACAACATTACAATATTTTTTACATTAAAATGTTAAAATAATGCAAAGCTAGCAGAACATTATTAACTAGCTAGCACTGTTACATGACGTGTACTGATCTTTAAATGCTAATCTCTATTATAGTATAAACATCTAACGAGTTATCTTGAATACACTGGGGTGGAAATTCTATTTTTGAAAAAACTGAACACACACTGCATAACCCCAAACCCAAGCTTAATCCCTGATGTATTATTCAGTTATTAAACATCTACTCTAGCATATTATAATATCAGAAACTAAAAGGTGTTCACAATTCCTAAAGAAAATAAATATACTTAAAGAAAAACAGCTTCAATTTCATGGCAGGAAATGTTCATTTCCAAATCAGTTTTTGTTGCTGTATGATTAAGCTCAGAATCAATGTGAATGCCATTGTTAAAAATGGCACCAATAATTCTGAATTTCTGTGATAACGTCAAATAAACTATTAGCATCAGTGGAACAAATAGCGCAAATGCACCATCATGGCTTATGGTGTTAAATTAGGTCCACCAGAACCTGAATTCCTAATGCTTGAAAGAAACTATAAGATGTTTGGTTTGAATTATGTTAGTAGAAACGTTTCTACACTGTAAAACCGGATAGTTCATTTAACTCCAAAAATTTGTGGAAACAAATTACCTCAAAATTTTTAAGTTGATAAATGAATTTCTTTAAGCCAAATACACTTAAATATAACAAGTTTGAGTTAATTTTGTTGTTATATTTAAGTGTATTTGGCTTAAAGAAATTGATTCATCAATTTAAAAATTTTGAGGTAATTAGTTTCCTCAAATTTTTGGAGTTAAATGAACTTATCCGGTTTTACAGTGTGTGAAAACTTTAAAGTAAAGTACAGATGCTTGAAATATTTACTTAAATAATTGCACTTTGTTATAGTTTCTTTAGCAGCAGCACTGATAACAGTCACAATGACTTCTTGGAAAAGGGCCTACACACGTCGCCATGATGTTCCTTTAAGTTGTCTGTTTATATAACACCTGAGAGCATTACGCCAAGAACTGGGTCACTGAGGTAAGAGCTCTCGCTAATCTGGCTCTTTGCCAGTGACAGTGACACTGACGTTGGCCCATTACATCCAGTATGCTTGAGCAATTAATATATTATCAAAGGAAAACCACAGATGTGTTAGTAAAATCCATTTTGTTTTGAGGTGCCAGGGGTTGTGCTATACATCCTGATCTGGGCTAGGAGGCAGTGTGCAGAAAATATTGTTAAATTAACCTGCGAGTAGCCAAAGGTGCCAAGAGTTAAAGCTCTGTTCTTTTTTTATTCCTGAGCTTCCTGTTTCTTATACCAACCTTAAATCCATGTAACCTGCTTACACACCAGGATGTGGTGAAAGTGAGTGGGTTATTGCTTAGACTAATAATAATTGAGAAGCACCTGGGTTTGTTACTATAGTGACAACAGCATGAGAACTGTTGTAAAGTATCCTAGGTTCTTTAAAGCATTATGAACTCAGATTCAAGTTCTGGTGAATTGGATTTTATGGCAAAATCCACGATGATGCTCTTGTACCGTCTCCTGCTGATGCGAATAAGCCGTTTCGGGTTAATAAAGAAATTCAGAATTATTGGCACGCTTGATAAAATGATTTTTGATAAACAATTTGTGATGCAAAGGAAGAAATGCCGGTTTGTATTAAAATTTTGGTCAAATATCAGTTTATACAATGAATTATTAATTCACCTCATACACTCGATAGAGGAAAATAGTATTCAGACTTGGTTTAAATTGATATTAGGTATGGTCTTCAGAGAAGGCATTTATCAATAGACTACCATCTCAGAAATAAAGGTACCAAACTGTACTTTTCCTTGTCATTGGGGTGGTACTTTGAACGGCAACATTGTTATATCTTTATACCTTTAAATAGCATTTAAGGTACATAATTGGACTTAAAGAACCACTAAAAGCTGTTAAAGGAACACCAGATATGCCTTGATAGAACCAGCTTAACAACAAGGAAAGGTGCCATTTAGTACCCTTAGGTAAAAACAACCACTTACCTTCAGACCAGAGAAAATATAAGGAATAAAAATAAAACAGGAAACGATTTCATTATGAACACTTCAACACTTCGAATGCAAAATAAATAGAAATGAATCTAACAGCACGATTTGTCAAGAAACGATGAATTCTTTTACTCTCCACTTTTTAGTATTAAAGCTTCTTGAATGCATACAAAAGCTTGATCTGTGTGTGTCCCACTGACAGGATAGAGCGGGATAAGGAATTTGCTACAAAGAAAGCAGAAAGAGCCAATCTGAGAGTACTGCTAAGAGACAAATACAGGCTTCCACAGGTACGCCAACACATTTCCTCGCACCAGATTGCTGCAAACATTATGGATCGTGCATTTTTCGTTCTACTTTTATCATCGTATCACAATTATGACATCATGGCATCATCACCTAGTCATAATGAGTGATCACAACTTCTCTGCTATTCGACAGAGTGCACAAGACGACGCCACAGTCCAGATAGCAGGCGACGACTTGGACGTGCCTGAAGAACTGGCCAAGATGGTGGAGGAGGATGAAGAGCAAGAGGAAAGCACTGATTCCTTCATGGGTAGACTACAAAATATGGAAATGGACTTTGATACGATCAAAGCCAAAGCTCAGAGCACAATAACAGAAGTCAAGCAGGCAGCAGAAGAAAAGTGTGTCCTGATGTGAAATCACACTCGCTGTGAGCTTTTGAATTGGCAAGTCATGAAAACCGAGTAGCAATTTAAATGCACATATTTTATTGATTTCATTATCTATTCAATGAATTTATTATGTCTGAATGAAGCCGTGGGGGGGAAAAAAACAGCCAGTCTTCCAATCATATACAGATACATGAACACCCATTGCCTTAAATGGCATTGTTTGGGACTTCAATAGTATAATAAAGCTATGCAAAAATTCTAAATATATAAACAGTAGTTTTAGATTCCACCGTAATTTTAGGATATTTCATGTCATTTTCTTCATTTTTACAACATGTGCATTACACAACGATATTGTGTAGGTTTTGTTCAGTTTTTCCAGCTAGCAAATCTCCAGCTAGTCTATTAAGTAACACTTTACAATAACAGTACATGAACAATCATGCACCAATACCCCAATTAATACTTACTTAAATATGAACTAATGATGAGTTAAGACGTGTACTAATCTTCAATGAACTAATGAAGCGCTAACCTTAACTACAACGTGAGTCTTACGTACACGTTAGTACATGTTTGTTAGTTAATGCATTAATGAGGGCTAGACTAAATCAAACTTACTCTATAAGAAAGAATATGGATTAAACATGCATCATTTCAAATTGTTTATATCATTTGCCATATGCAGCTGCGTACGCAAACATCATTGGATGGTCATCATTGGTTACTTTCATAATTTACATTGATCCACCTTATCAGACATAAAAAGACACACTAATAATAAACTCCAATAATTGCATATTAATACATATTAATAATTCATTCTCCATCCATTTCTCTTCACATTCCACTACTAGTACGAGCTCTGGGTGGCTAGGGCCCAGGGCACTGCTCCTTTGTCCGCAAGGGTAAAATTCATACATTAACATTTATTCATTTTGCAGATTTGATCTATTAATGATTACAATCAGTGTTCGATATGATTATTTTCCTGTGTTTTGGTCTGAGAATGATGGAGAATGACGCAAAAGTAATCCAGCGCCATCCAGTGATGTTTGTGTACACAGCTGCATATAGCAAATTATATAAATAATTTGAAATTATGCAGGATAATTCGTATTCTTTCTTATCGAGCGGATTTGATTTAGTTTACCCCTATGTGTTAATTAATACATTAACTAACAAACATGTACTAACATGTACTTAAGGTGGTTCGTATTCACTCATGAATTCATAAGACTCACGTCATAATTAAAGTTAGCTCTTCATTAGTTCATGATTAGTACATACCTTAACTCATCATTAGTTCATATTTAAGTAAGTATTAATTCAGGTATTAAGTGTTACGGGTTATTATAGTATACGTATAATAGTAAATATGTATTAGTGCAATAAGATAAAACTATAAAACTATATATTAATTTATATATATATGTATATATATATATATATATATATATATATATATATATATATATATATATATATATAAAATAAATTTGAAAGAAAGAAATTGTTGTATTTGACTGATAAATTGAGCTAGCAGATGTTTTAAGCTATCATGTATATTCACAAAGAGTTTTGCATAAATTCTTACACTCATGTCATGTGAGTTTATTAGTTAGTTTTGTGATATTCCATCACCGTGACCAAATCCATGACTTTGTGATCAGTTAAATCTTTCTTAATTAACCTTATTAAAATATAACCTGCTCATTAAAATGCCAGTTATTATTTAAAATAAAAAAAAAAATGATGTAATAGCTGCCGTGTTTGTTTGATGAAATGTATCATGTCATATTTTTGTAATGCTTTGTAATGTATTGCTTTATATATTCACGTTCTGCTTTATAGTATGTATATTCAACCCCTGGGTGAAATAAAACTAATAAAAGATTTACGGTTTACTTTATTTATAATCTATCGAAAACTTTGTCTAGTTATATCAGGAGGTGTCTAGTTTGTATGACATATATGTTTTATTCTTCTTATACCCACATTTGCCAATGATTACAATTTATTATTCATTAAAGAAGCGTGTGTCCTTTTTATCCTTTTATAGCTACATTTAAATTTGTGGAACGTCTGCGAGACAAGTTAGTTCCAGTTAACACTTCCTCTGAATTATGAAGAGTGGTTCTCTCATTTTGTCTTCTCTGTATATATTTTTAGGTTTTAGTTTATAAATAGAATTGGTTATATTCATCCTCTTTTTCTTCT
Organism: Ictalurus furcatus; assembly: GCF_023375685.1. NCBI lineage: Eukaryota > Metazoa > Chordata > Actinopteri > Siluriformes > Ictaluridae > Ictalurus > Ictalurus furcatus. Next base: position 19,170,936 of record NC_071274.1, read on the forward strand.
TCTTCTTCTTCTTCTTCTTCTTCTTCTTCTTATTGTTATTGTTGTTGTTGTTGTTGTTGTTGTTGTTGTTGTTCTTCTTCTTCTTCTTCTTCTTCTTCTTCTTCTTCTTCTTCTTCTTCTTCTTCTTCTGCTTCTTCTTATTATTATTATATTATACTAGGCTACGTGACCCAGGCTCTCATACTTATGCATACTTCTTTACACTTCTTTACTCTCTCTCTCTCTCTCTCTCTCTCTTTCTCTCCCTCTCTCCACCCATAACCCCCCCTTCCCCCGTCCTTCTCTGGTAAGCTGACACAGCTCCTTTATGCGTTAGCTGCTTTGTTGCTAATAGGATCAGAGGGGCTTAAATTGTCTTCTGATAAAACTAAGAGGCTTGATAACTGTGCTGCACCCTCTTAACCAATTTGCACTCAATTAGGATAATGAGGAAACAAGCATAGAAGGACAGCCTTAATATATTAATGTGATAAAATGATTATTATCCTCTCCTGTGTTGATATCTCAGCAGCAACTTTAGAAAAATCAGTTTGACAGCCAGGCCTGGGTGTGATACAGTAAATGTCTCAGTTAATGGCTAATTTAGTGATGCTGTGATGTGTTGTAGTGCATAATACGTGATGCTTTTTGGTAATTGAGGTTTAACGAAGTATAGAATTATAGGACTGCTGCAAATAAAACCTATAATCCCCGGTCATTCGTGCAATTAAACAATCAACCAATGATGTAGATGCAGATACAGCTTCAATTATGGTTCACATCAAATATCAAAATGGGGGAAAACGTGATTTTAGTTATGTTGACTTTGAAATGATTAGTTGGTTGCAGACAGACTTTGAAGTTTGAATATTTCACAAACTGATGATCTCCTGGGATTTTCACACAAAACAGTCTCTAGTGTTTACATAGAATGGGGTGAAAAACAAAAAACATCCAGTGAGCAGCAGTTCTGCAGGAAGAAATGACTTCTTAATGAGAGAGCTCAGAGGAGAAAGACCAAACTGGTTTGAGGTGACAGGAATGTTATGGTAACTCAAATAACCAGTCTTTACTACAGTGGTGAGCAGAAAAGCATCTCAGATCATTCAATAAGTCTAATGAAATGGGACACTTGAAGATTGGAAAAAAGACCAGGTGATGTTACAATAACAATTTGCTAACAATTAATTGTTTTTTAAATGAAATAATAATTTATATTTCAATTTTAATGTTGTGGAACATCTGCAAAACAAGCTCCTGCTATCACTTTTAGTAGTTCAATCACAGATGTTTGATCACCAGAATCTCTTTTTTCTTTTCTTTGAAGTTAATAAGACAAAAAAGCTAAATTTTTGTGTTACTGAGAAACTGAAAAGCCTGAAGAACAAAGTGCTAACACTGGACACTAATTATAAATCAAACATTTTACATTTTTTAAACTTCTTTTAGTTTATTAATAGCCTTAAGATTATGTAGATCGTCCACCATTACTGTTAGTGGTTTGGTACTCGTCTTCAGAGCTTCTCTATATGATGTGGTTCCTTAATGAATGAGGTTACCTTATTACCTCACCTCAGTGTCCATAGCCCTGGAAGAGGACTAGCCATGGTATCACTTTACTAAGACAATTAGAAATCAAGCCTCCTTTTCTAATGTCTATAGCGAATCCTGAATTCTCAGTCAGCAGCCACAGGAAAGAAATGCTATTGGTGGATCATTGTTATATTAGTGAAATTGCTTCAGGTGAATCATTATCAATAAATTATTGCAGTCGGTGATAGATTATTGGCTTTACCACTATGAGATGAGGAAATTTACACAGTAAATAAATTCCTGTATAAAAAATGATGATAAAATTACATCATGCTTCCAGTCCCTCCTTCTCAGTGACCTACTAATCACCAGCTCCTCCCCCTTCCTACCTGATCAGGACTCAATTACCCTGTGACACATTTTCTGCAAAGTCTCTCATTTATTTATAAAGTTTTAAATCACAGAAGTACCTAAGTACTTTTTCAACTTCTTTAGGTTTTGCCATTTTTTGTATTGTATTAAAGATCCCGCCTTTGAGACTTAGACGTTAACAAATCCGATGTGAATCTAGGGTCATGGCAGTCCATTGAATACTACACCATACTGCTGTGTGAGTGTCTCTAACTAGGGCATGGTGTGTTGAGGCCAGCGATGGGGAATTTTCCCTCAGCCAGATGGCCTGCTAGCTTTGTGCGCTAAAGCTCTTCTATGGGAACGCTATCCGAGTCAGTCACCGCCGACAAATCTTTTCAAGTCTCTTCTTCCCATCTGCAAGCTTGTAGCTGGCTCGGTGTTGTACGTGTTCCTCTAGGAATTATTACCCCAAATGCCCACACACCTATTTTTTACACTGCCTCTAACATCAGTGTCAGAATAATGGACACATTGTCAATTACTCGACTTTGACCTGACTGTTTTGCACAAAACTAACACTGTGCTCAATATTAACACATTCTATACCTGATTTATAGATTGAGGTGGCGTTTAACACTTATTACTAGACAACATGTTAATATTAGAGCAGTTTTAGCATTACAACACTGGCTGCTTATTTCCTTTAAAACATTTTATCATTAGTATTTAAATCTTTTCATGGTATAGCACCTTCCAGTAAACTACATTCCAAATCGTGTTTTAGGATCAGAGCCGTCTCCCACTCTTTTTTTTTTTTTTTTTAATACACCAAACATCTGGAACACATTACCATTAAACATTCATCAGTCTCCACATTTCACTGATTAAAAAAAAAAAAAAAAACATATAAAAACATTTTTGTTCAAATATTTTAAAAGTTGTTTTAATTTTTACTGGCATGTTAACTCTACATTATGTTTATATTATTTTGATTATTGTTATTTTATTGTATTTTTACACATTTTGCTATTATACATTTATATGTTTAATTTAGTTTATGTTTAATAGTTGTTATTCACCTTTTATGACACTGCTATTATTCGTTACATTATTATTATTATTATTATTATTATTATTGCTATTGTTATTATTTATCTATCTATCTATCTATCTATTTACTTTTATTTTATTGTTAGCCACATTTTGTTTCTTTTTTTATTTATTTAGTAGTAGTAATAGTAATAGTAGCAGTAGTAGTAGAAGTAATAGTAGTAGTAGTAGTGGTAGTAGTAGAAGTAATAGTAGTAGTAGTAGTAATAGTAGTAGTAGTAGTAGCAGTAGTAATAGTAGTAGTAGTATTAGTAGTAGCAGTAGTAATAGTAGTAGCAGTAGTAGTAGTAGTAGTAGTAGTAGTAATAGTAATAGTAGTAGTAATAGTAGTAGCAGTAGTAATAATAGTAGTAGTATTAGTAGTAGCAGTAGTAATAGTAGTAGTAGTAGTAGTAGTAATAGTAATAGTAGTAGTAGTATTAGTAGTAGCAGTAGTAATAATAGTAGTAGTAGTAGCAGTAGTAATAGTAATAGTAGTAGTAGTGGTAGTAGTAGTCGTAGTATTTACCTTTTTTCTAATGACATTCTCACTGAACAGCAGAGTGCTATTGATTAAATATTAATAAAATACACCGATGAACACATTATTGGAAAATTTATATTGAATCATACAGTGAAAAAGCTGTGAGATCACATCACAGAGAGTATTTTATTATTTTATCCGATAATAGAGTTGAGGACAAGTAAAAAAAAGTGCATTCTAATTATTTTTGAAGGTCTGCATTGAACTTTCTTCTGATTTATGCCTAGCTTTTTCTTTTTCTTTTTATATTTCTACACTGTGTTCTTGATATCCTAAAAGGGACCCTGTCAAGCTTCTTAAACTTATCTTTAGATGTCATTAAGGTCAGGAGGGAAACCTTGGCAGTAGTGTAGGATTGTTAGGACAAGTGTTGATCCCTGAGACAGTTTGCCAACTCCAGCCTTAGTGGGCTAACTAAGAGATTCATGAAACACAAAATAGCAAGCAATCTGATGTGGTCTAATTCTTTTGCAAATTTCTAGCAAGAGAAAAATCCTGTAGATATTATAATCAATTCACTTGCCAGTAAGATATTGTAAATAAATAAATAAAATAATAATAAAAAAACCTACAGGCTTTAACTCTACTTATTGCAAAATGCACAATTTTTAAGAAAGGTTCAAGAAAAATATATAATATCCGATAGATAAGCGTCAATTCAGTTACTATTATAAATGCATTGTATCTTACTCTAATAACCTTTACAGCAATTATACAGTAACATGCTGACAGTTTGAGGAACAGCAGTAGTTTAGTGTGAATTTATGAAAATTAAAATTAGGCTTAGGAGGTAGGAATTACAAATTGTATCTTGTCTTATGACTGAATTTGTATTACATTAAAGTGAATGAATCCAAACACCATCACTTCACAAAAAAAAAATCATAACAATCCCATTTTTTGTTAATTGTTCACTAGCTCAAATTCAAGAAATCTAATCAGTGAGTCTGTTAAGCAATAAGTAGGCTAACTGAGTTAAACAAACAAGCAAAAACTGTGTGTGCTAACTGTATAGATCTCACATTTTACTTTTCATCATGACAAAGTGGCATTTCAAGTAAGTATGCTTTGAATCAGGTGACTTTTCATTTCAAAACTACAGTCAATGAGAATGTACTTTATTTGACAATTCGAGTATAAGTTCCATGTTTAAAAAACACAAAGCAAACTTTAATTACAGACGAGTGAATGTAGGTTTATGTTGCTCACTTTTTATGGAGTGATGTTATGGAACACTGAACAGCATTTTTTTTTTAAACCCTCAACATCTTAATACATGTGTGTTTTCTTTGTTATAAAAGGGATTAGAGGACATTTTCAGTAGGACGCCATTATCATTTAAACAAAAGATTTTTGAAAGAAAGTTTTGTCAGAGCTTCATTAGCGCCGGCCTCCCTCTGTGTCCAGAGCACTGCTGCCGTTTAGAGCAATTACTCCAGCAGTGAACAACTGTCAATCATTCTTAAAGTGGAAGGATTCCAATTAATAAACCTCTTAAGTCTTTTCCTTTTGCCTCTCTTCTTTCTCGTGTGCCGGAGCCAGAGCGCTCACTGCCGAGACGCCTAGGCCATAAAGATCAGGACCTTTTGGCACTCGGTGGATGGGACGTTTTTTTGTGATTTGGAATGTGTTCAGATTGCTATTGTGTCTGTGGAGAGTTAACGCTCGTTAACAGTCTGTAAGAGCTGAATAAGGTGCCAGGCGAGCAAAAGAGTTCTGCTTGCTCTCTTCACCGTCATTCGTAAGGCGACAGCTCAGAGGAAGAGACAGAGATGTAGAAGGACTTAAAAGGAACAGGTATGCTTGACAAATTTTCAGGGAAAGTAACATTTGTTCATATCAAGCTAGTAGCTGATTTTAAGAAAAGACAACAATTACATTGTAATCTGAATGTTAATTTACATTTTATTTCACAAACTGTACTGCTTTTTAAATTCTTAACGAACATTTTCTAAATTTTTTTTTTTTTTGGCTCGAAATAAAGTAACCACCTGTTGAAAGCAGAAGTTCGCAAAGAGAATGTTTTTCAATATTATTTTCAGAATCTGTGGAATTATTACAGGTATAGTAGTAATGATGTGGTAATTATACAGTAATAATAAAACACCACTAAAAACCATCAAACATGCAAGTACTTCAGTTTTTCAGTAATTCTTAAGTAAATAAGTAAGTAAGTCTCTTTATGAGAAACAAACATTAATATGCCACAAAGAGATATTTAAACTTTTAGTTATGTCCATGCTTTATATCATATATCAAATTTACCACAGTACGTAGATGTTAAAGAGATACAGCTATGAAAAAAGGCGTGAAAAAAGGAAAATTATTTAGATTTGCAAAAATGTGCTCTTATACCATGTGCCTAGAAAGTAACAAATCACTGTAAACAAAGAAAGAAAAATCTGGTTGTCTTTCATAAAAACTGATGAAGCATATAAATGGTGGAAGGTCAAAGCTGTCTATTTTCATTAAACAGTTAAACCTCAAGCGACAGAGAATATGTCTCACTACTGTTCATGAGATCAATTATGTCTCAGGATATACCATCTTGTTGGTTGAATCAGAAGTCGGACGAAGAGCTGAGATTATTCGAAAGTTTTACGTAAATGTGCAAAAGTGATCGCTTTGTCAGACTTTTAATTTAATCGTTGCTGTGTGTGAGGAGATGCTAACGACAATTCTCCATCACTTCATAATTCACCATAATTAACATTATAGAAAATATAATATATAATATTATATAACCCTAATATTACATTGATCTTTTTATCTTCCAACAGGAAACCACAGAAGCAACTCTCAGAAGATGGTTCCTTTGTCTATCTAGTCTGCTAACTACATTCATCGTGTTTTTTTAATATTCAACAACTTTCCCTGGACGTACACTCCTGCCCTCGAATGCATTTATCTCTGGATTCCATAAACATGGCGGATGACGGCTACCTCTCGTCAGAAAACTACCACGACCTGGGTAAAGGAGGCGGATCAGCGATGGGCGGGCGCTTGCACAGCATCGACGTGATTCTGGGCTTCAGTAAGGAACAGGACCCTCTGCTCAACCCTGTGGGACCTGCTGGGGGCCATAAAGGTGACGGAGATGTCCTGGTGGAACAGGGGAAACAGGTGACCTCTGACCCTTATGCTCACCTGCCCAGCATGTCTGACAACTCCCATCAGGCTGCCTATCATGGTGAGGAAATAGTGCTTAATCGTGAACAATAAATAAATACAATAAATACAGCATGCTACGGATTAAAAAATTGGTTAATGTTCATAGTGAATCTCATGTCTATTTATGTAGTATTGATGAATACACTATAGTTTCACTGGGAGATTTCACAACTTCCTTATTTAAAAAAAAGAAAAAAAGAAAGTTCCTGTAAAACATTACAGTTGAGGGAACTCTGCTGTTTAAATCTCACATGCTGAAATTATAAATGCTAACCTTAAAACCAGTCTGCCGAAACATATACATATTAAAAGCAACTAACACTATTAATTATAGTGCAGATGAAATTAACAAAAAATCTTTGGTTTATGTTTCAAAACATATTTGCCTGTATCAGTAACCTGCACTGATCACAATATTACGGAAGCCCTAAGTGGCCATGCACTGTTAATTTTTTTCTTTGTTGTTTTCTCATGATCTCAACTTAATTTTCTCATGATTTTGACATAACAAAAAGCTTTTTTCTCGGGATAAAATTAATCACGAGAAAACAATTTTTTGTTATGTTGAGATCGCGAGAAAATTAAGTCGAGATCACGAGAAAACAACTTTTTGTTATGTCGAGATCACAAGAAAACAACAGAAAAAAAAAAACTAATAATGCATGGCCGTTTAAGGCTTCCGTACTATATAATGGGTGGTCTGTAAATTTCACTTCAACAGTAAAGAGAACAGGAAAACAGAAAAAAAAATACAACAAATTATAACTTATTCATCATAAAATGCAGCTTTCAGGAATACGGAAAGGATCAAGAATACTCAAAATTTTTTCACAAAATGAAAAAAAAAATCGTTAGAATAAGAGTACTATAAGAATTGCAAATCTAGCAGTCCCCACAATCTATTAAAAAATTATTTTGTATACTGTATTAATTAGAAAATAGGCTATAAATTGATAATGGACCAAATCTGGTCAAATACAAACTTAGTCCATTAATACAGAGGTAAAGATGGCTTAGTTAGCTTCTGTAGCTTATTTAATATTTAAGCATAGCATTTTATTGTTTTTCTTTTTAAAGCACATTATTCAATAACTACAATATGAAATGCAGTAAATTTAGAACAAAAGATATGCAGATATGTGAGTGAGACACTACCATACTACCATAGGAAGTTATTACCATAATCAAATTATATAGATAAAAAATTTTTTTTAAAGATTTTAAAAATACAACGCATTCAACTAAACAGCAAATTAGCTAAACTTTGAAACAGTTGTTTTCCTCAAGACTTAAGCTAAAACAACATACTTGAAATTTATAATTCTTATAACTGAAAAGATAGAAAAGTTAATGTTAGAGATAGTGCTGGGGTTGAATTTGTACCTTTTCTTACAACTACATATTCACATGAAATTCCCACACATCGCCCTTTTATTCATTTCTCATGAGATCAGGTTGGCTTATAGGAGCTAATCAACTAAACTATGCATGGGGAACTTAAAGAATTCACAGGCCACTAATCACAGAAAGAACCTTATCAAGAGTCACACCTGCCACTACAAGAACTGCACACTTACAGCACACTAAAGCAATGATCTAATGATAATCTCACCTAACTTAATTAGATTGATTTACACTAAGCTCCTGCTGCGACATGTGCATGGCATCGCTTTTTATTTGTTTCTTGGAAATAAAAACCTCTACTTTTTGCCAAGCAGGTCCTTGTCATGTACACAAACAGGCTGAGAGGTTTTAAAGCAGTTGGATTAACAGCCACGGCCACATGAGCTGGCGCAGGTTTAGCAGGTGACATCTGTTTGCGTATTCAGGGATTACTGTGGAGAACTACACAGACAAACAGAGAGATGTGTAGGAACTCATGAACATATGTCTTGTTCAAAAGAGGTTTAGGTTAAAATCAAATTATATGATTGTTTATTATGTTCAAGAGTTGTTTATTATGTTAAAGCCATGAGAGGGTGTGCGTTATAGGGATAAGGGTGTTCTTAGGCATGACGTCTAGCGTATTATTATGCGTAGTATTACTAGTAATACTGAATTCTATTATCGTGATGCGATCACAGGCATGCGTATATTAAGGATTTTAAATGCCTCAGCCAATCAGATTTTGGAACCAAAAATATCAGTTTTATAAAATGTCATTTAAAACCCTAATAATTTGTTCTCATAGCATATTTTTCACAGTTTGTCCCAGTGGAGAACTCTCTTCAAGGGTTCTTTAGGTAATTACATTCTTGGCTTACTGAAGGGGCTCTACTGGAACCCTTTCTAATAGGGAGACACTCTCTTGTATATGGTTCTACATAGAATTTCCAGAGGAACACACCAAAGAATGCTTTAGGGCTCTGGATTTTTTCCCTAAGAGTATGTGATGGTCATTTTAATACTAACACAATAACTTGTTTGTACTTTCTAACCATTGTGAACACACTATACTACTCTTTTAGTTTGTCTCTGCTAGTTTAGAGAACACTTAAAGATTCAAAAGAATCACACAACAAACAGTTTTCCTTTTAGATAAAGTTAAAAAGTAGACTTCTTTATAACCATTTATTCTTTACAACCCATTTTTCTAAGAGTGACTTTAATCTGAATCTTGTCAACACCTTTTCTAGTGAACAGATCACACTTGTTGAGAATAAAGAGCAACTTGGTCTTAATTTTTGTCTCTTTAGAAACAGGACTCTTCTCAAATGATAAATGTGAAGGCGAGGTTGGGGATCTTCACCATCGTGGTGTGGAGAGTGACAGCAGGTCTCCCGAACCTCTAGAGGATGACCAACCCAAGAAGAAACACCGTCGCAACCGGACCACCTTCACCACTTACCAACTGCACGAGCTAGAAAGAGCTTTTGAGAAATCCCACTATCCTGATGTGTACAGTCGAGAAGAGCTGGCCATGAAGGTCAATCTCCCAGAAGTACGAGTGCAGGTACGATTGGATTAATGTGTTAGGACAAGCGTCATCTAGCATTCTCTTAATGTAGCATATGTTGACTAGACCTTGTAACACCAGGTAAGGTGTTAAACCAAAGAGATAATGTACTAATGGGAACCACTAGACAATGTAAATAGCAAAGTCTTGTTATAGGAGCTTTGTTTAATTGCCAGTTTAAGACTCCCTCTTGAGACCTCTAATCCTGGGGCTTTAGAGTGTTCCTGTTTAACATACTGTGCCTTAGTCTTACCTTCACCAAAGTAGATCTTTATGGATTTTTTCCTAGGTCTGGTTCCAGAATCGGCGTGCAAAATGGCGGCGTCAGGAGAAGATGGACACTGGTAGCATGAAGCTCCATGACTCACCTATGCTGTCCTTCAACCGGTCTCCCATGCCCTCCAATGTAGGGCCGATGAGCAATTCCTTGCCCTTAGACTCCTGGTTATCGTCACCCCTCTCCAGTGCCACTCCCATGCATAGCATCCCGGGATTCATGGGTCCATCCCAAAGCCTGCAACCCACCTACTCGAGCCACCCGGGCTTCCTTAACTCAACTCCAGGCATAGTGCAGGGAATGCAGCCCATGCCTCCTCCACCGTACCAGTGTCCACCGGCCTTCAATGACAAGTATCCACTGGACGACATGGACCGCAGCTCCAGCATTGCAGCTCTGAGAATGAAAGCCAAGGAACACATTCAGTCCATGGACAAAACCTGGCAGCCCATGTGATTCGAGGATTGCATTTTGTAAAGATGTGTACACTGTACAGTTTTATAGAACCTGTTAGAACTGTGTGTAAGCAACAAATATGTTTGTTAATCATGGTATGCAACATGGAAAGTCTTTTGAGGTTTAAACTCCACAAGTCATGGACAAAAAAGCAGACAACTTTTGTTATCTGTTGCACATGAAGAAGGACTACCACTGGTTTAGATAGCTATTCAAAGCAGTAGCGAAACATTATGCACTCTACAACCATTGACTTTATAAGAATGAATGAATTCTACAATCAAGCCAGGAGCCTGAAAAAGCACGCATAAACCTCTACGTGTTTCATTTCCAGGACAGTTTGGTCATCTGTTAAAGGTAGCTCAGGGAATCAGGTGTCAGGTTTGGGGTGGCAGGTAAACTGGGCAGTTGGGCTGTAGTCAAGACTGCTATTGTCCAGTCCAAGCCGAGAGCGAGTCAAGGTCAAGACCAAGTGAAGATTCAGTCCAACTTAAAGTGAGATCAAGTCAAGATCGAGACCAAAAACCATCAGTTTTTTTTAAGCCAAGCCAGCACTTCAATTACTTGGCTTCATTCATACATTGCGCCAATGATTAGGCTGTTAGGATGAAAGAAATTACTTGGCAAACTTTCCGCATACAATTAAAGCCAAGACCATATTTAGCAAGACCAATGCCCAAGACTGAGACACGTCCAAGTACAAATGCCAACAGGTCAGACACAAGTCCAAGTCAATACAGAAAAGGTCTCGAGACCAGACTCGAATCCAAGACTGGACTCAATTCCTACAGCTCTACTGTCAAGACTTATAACATTAACTGCTTTTACGTAGACTAATACTTGTCCCTATTTCACACAGGCTAATGCTTGTCCCTAATTCTGGCAGGTGTGCTTATTGTGTGGCTTTGACTGTGAAAATTCCAGCTATCCCTATTCCTGTCCAAATGATCACAAACAATACATCAATTTCAGTAACTGATGGAATAAAGTGGCTCATCTTCAGAAAATCAGACAAAAAAACATGAATTATGGATAAAGCTGTAAGTTCCTTAGTATAGCATGCACTTGGATGGATGTCTGGTTTTCTACAACTCTAATTTGAGGATAGGTATAAAACCGTGACCACTTGCTTGAGTTTGTGGCATCTGATTAAAACTGGGTCAGAAAGTAAATGATTTTTTTTAAAACCATGGCACAAGAACACACTAAAGTGTAAAGTTAGGGAGTATTCACTTGCACCCTGGAGTATTTTTAATCATTCATATGTATGTTGCCTGAGCCTTAGTTTTGTCTGTACAACCACTGATTAAAATGACATTTTGAAGAAATGACCTATCTATCCCCAGAGCATGCTGAAGTGTATGAGGTCATTAGCTGATTGTGTAGCTGTCATAACGAGTATGTGTATGGATGAGTACGTGGACGGAGAGTCGCTTAGTCTGGCACCACACTCTGTTCATTTGTTGCTCAGCATTATTGATTGCTGCTCTTTGTTTAAGACTCTAAAATGAAAAGACAAGATCTGGACTAATAGGCATCACTTCGGTTGAGTGACCTTAATGCTTTACATGCAAGGGTGTTGCCAAGAAGGGAAGGTATTTTGCTGAAGATATGTCCATAATCTGATTATTTTGCTCAAGTATCTTTCTTATAGCGTATTTGTTAGAACTCCAAATTGATCATAAGTGATGCCTAAAACAGATTATATTAAGCAAAAGTGAAAAGTAAAGATAAAGCTAAAGTATGATACCATATTTAATCATGAACTCAAAAGATTGACATTCTTTATATTCTGTATGGTATTTTTTTTTAAAATTGTTTTATAAAATTTATGTAATTCAAAATACATCATACTCTACCTTTTTGTGCTGACTTGTATGCATGAACCTGGGTTTTTCTGTATTAAATGTAAACGTGTGAACCTGTGAACAATGAGGAAGCAAGGAAAAGCCAAAGATCATGGATTTTTTATTAACGATGAAAATGTTAATGTGAAAATTTAGACAATAGCTGTTTGGCTCTGTATGAATTATATGACTGCCTACACTGTAAAACCTGATAGTTCATTTAACTCAAAAAAATTGAGGAAACTAATGACCTCAAAATTTTTAAGTTGATAAATCATTTTCTTTAAGCCAAATACACTTAAATATAACAAGTTTGAGTTACATTTTTGTTATATTTAAGTGTATTTGGCTTAAACAAATTGATCAACTTAAACATTTTGAGGTAATTAGTGTCCTCAAATTTTTTAAGTTAAATGAACTATCCAGTTTTACAGTGTACGCAGCTTTGTTAACTGTCACTCTAATTTCTTTTTGTCGTATTTTATCTTTAGACTTTTGAACATTTTGCACTAACAATCTCAATAAAGATAGTTCAATCAAACGAAATAACTTGGATCATCTTTGTAGAGATACAGGACTGCTTGCTTTTAAGTTATGAATGAATACAAAAGAAGAAAATGCGTAAATAACCAACTATGATGCTTAAAAGTATGTGATAATGCCTTCTCTAAAAAAAATGTCATATTGCTTAATAATTTAGCAAGTTACTATAATACACTTACTTTAAACCACATGGCTTTTAAAATTGGGCCTTGGCTTAGCAATTGTGTGTTCTGTATTATTTTGTTTGGTTTTCAAATCAGCACTCTTCAGAAGTTTTGTCATTTTATTTACTCGTTGTCTGGTTTTCGATGGGAAAGTTAATTGTACTATTAAAGGTTTTCAAACAAGACCTTTGTGACCAGTCGCATGTATTGTTATTCAGTCCGTACACTAATTGTAAAACTGGTCATTCAGCAACAGGTTTATGAGACTCATCAGTGTTTCTATGCTGAAAACAACATGGAGGAGGGTTGAAATTGGGGCATTTTTTTTTTTTTTAAACTGAATTTAAACTGACAAATGGGCAAAAATAGGCACAGACATCTGAGGGTTAGGTCATAAAAATGATCAGTGTGAATTCATGCCGTTAGCTTGTATTAATATATACAAGCACAGTGACATATTATATAGTGATATATATATATATATCACTGTGCTTTGTTTAATTTTAATTGTTTAAAGGCCCAGTGTTTAAAACTAGCTATGTGTAACTCCTACCCCTTTATCATCATTAGTCCGGGGTGAGTGTGTAGTGACCTGCCCTTACCTCGGACCCAGCTACCCCCACCTCTCCTCGCTGATGCTGGTGGGTTGATGGCTCAGATCCAGGCCGTTAGAGAGATGAGCCTCCGCTCCATCAGCCCTCTCCAGGGAACACAGTAGGGAGGGGCTGTGATGTGTAGAGGTAACAATATTCATAGGCTGATAAATGAATGTGGATGCAACAGGTTTGTCTATTCTGGCAAGACCCGGCTATTCGACACCCCATGGAAGGCTACACTAAATCACACATATTTACGTTTGCATGAAGTTACAGTTTACATGCTTTGGGGTTATGGATGTAAAAGAGTTTGCAGTGTTTGCAGCTTTTTTTTAAAAATGGTTTACAATAGGGTCCAAAAGTCTGATCTGCTCCATGGACTGATATATATATATATATATATATATATATATATATATATATATATATATATATATATATATATATATATTATTTTTAATGATTAATTTAATAAGGTTTTTGTGCATTTTAACTGCATGGGAAATCCTCATAGACATATATCACCCCCAGTACCATTCGGTATCTAAATAATATTAATATGAATAAAGGGATACAAGCAGATTTATTAATTAATGTGTTGAAGATCATATAAAAATCCTTATTCCAAAGCACTATTGAGTTCTCAAATCTGATTGGTTGACTGGTCCAAGGAAGTTGATTAGTTTTCTATAACAGCAATTCTAATATTAATATTTATATTAATGTGCTCATTCTAATAAATTATTGTTTCTATAGTAACAGCTCATTTCCCCACATGTTTATGGTTCTACTAATCTAAAACTAATAATGCCATTTTCTGTAAGTTCATTTAACATTTATGGAAGCTGCTTTTTTATTTAACATGACAAGATGTTTGTTGTCTTAATAACAAAAAAAGAAAAGCTGCTATAACGTAAGTGATAACTAAGTGGAACTAACCTGGTTTACAGACATTCCACTACATTAAATGTATCTATAAGCTGATAAAAAGTATGACATGATGTTCTTTAATTCATTAAAATGTAACCATTGACAAATTGCTGTGGTACAAGACGAATAAAACACATAAAATGGTCATCAACAGGGGGGGTGTAATGTGTTACCACCCCAAAGTGTTTTATCCCTCACACAGACAGCAAGCTATGTGATGCCTCTGTTGAGCTTCTTACTGAGGTGTGACCCAAGTAAGCAAGAGGGTGTCGGTCAGAGCTTGTAAGGTAGAGGCAGACAACAGTAAGGCAGGGTGTAAACGAGCCACAGATTTAATACACAACGTAAAGACTTGACTGACTGAATGGAAATTAGAAAACAGTGTTAAAACACACAAACAGAAATATATATATATATATATATATATATATATATATATATATATATATATACACACACACACACACATACACACACACACACACACACATGCAAAAAATATTTTGGATAAATTATTAAATATAACTACATTTTCATTTTCTCACTCAGAAATGGCTCGTCCAACAGCTAAGCCTTCCATTTTTGAAGTGCTGAAGCACTAAGCTTTTTGTTTTTTCTTTTTTGCATTCAGATGGTGGTCTGATTAGAATGAATAGCTTGTGTGTGTTGTTTTGATGTTTGTGCTCAGCCTGTGATTAACTCGCTGATTAGGAGGGCATGTTTTATGGTGGCAATAATACAAGCACCAAGCAGAATTAATTAGGTTTGATTTCTTCTTTATGTGACCTCAGGGGCCCTCATTCTGGGATGATGAAAATATTCCTTCCTTTTTGTTTATTTTGCTTTTTAATATCAATTTTATTATAGATATATTTTACATATGTATTTTAAGAACTAGAGATCTAATTATATTGTGATTGTTTAGGAAGTCAGTATAAAAGGCTTTAACATGACCAGTCAATTTAACAATAAACAATAAATTTCATGACGTAGGAAAAAATGTTTCTCAATTTTATAATTTGTAATGAGCAACATGGAATTGTATTTGTTTGTTTGTTTGTTTGTTTCTTTGAAAGAAATTCCAAAAAATTATTATGCTGAGGTGACATCTAGAGATGAAAGATGAACTGCAAGCACATCATCTACTTTGTGCACTTCAGATGTCATTTTAAAACAGTTGATTAGAGACAGATTTATTTCAGCTATATCAGAATTCCAGTGGGTCATACACCAAGTCAACTGTTTCTTTATACAGTATGGAAGATTCAAAAATTGGTGTAATGACTTTTAGAAGCTTCTGATAGGCCATAAGAAGTTAATTGGGAGTGCACCTGTGACTGTATTTAAGGCACTTTTTACAGCCAGTACCTTTATGCCCTTAATACCATGGAAAAATCCAAGCAACTTTTGTGGACCTCCACAAGTCCGGTTCCTCCTTAGGAGCAATTTCCAAACAACTGAAGGTACCACGAGAATCTGTACAAACAACTGCATGCACATCTAAAAATCTTCGGACCACACAAACACTGCATCGTTCTGAAAGGAGCCACAAATTAACTCTCAGGGATGAACAAACTTTCAAAGTCCAAAAGTTTCAACTGAACCCCAAGACAATAACAAAAGAACTGGTAAAAGAGCTGGAGGCAGCAGGTACAAATGTATGTATATTCACCATTGAGAGTCTTACATTGCCCTGGCCTGAAAGGCTGTCATGCAAGGAAGAAGCCTCTACTCACTTTTAGATGATCACCAGGATGAAGCCCTAGCCTTTTGGATGCGTGTTCTCTGGTCTGATTAAGCAAATTTTTTACTGTTTGGTCAAAATGATCAGCACTATGTATGGGGAAAAAGGGTGAGACTTTTAATCCAATAAAACACCACCCCAGCTGTGAAGCATGGCAGTAGCAGCATCATCTTGTGTGGATGTTTCAGCTGGAAAAGGGACTTGTAAACTTTAGAAAATAGATGACATTATGAGGAAGAAGGATTATGTAGAAATACTGAACAAAAACCTCAAGACATCAGCTAGAAATTTAAAATTTGGTCACAGCTTGGTCTACCAGCAGGACACTAATCCTAAGCATATGTCCAAACATATAACAAAATGGCTTAAAGACAACAAAGTGAAAGTACTGGAGTAGCCATTACAATGTCCTGATATGAATCCTGTAGAAAATATGTGGACTGAACTAAAAAAAAAAGAGTGTCTGAGCAAGAAGGCACACTAGGTGTATGTAAACTTTTGGCCTCAATTGTAATATGAACTGTCATTGGGGAAAGCTAACAGGTGCTTCCCAATTGTCCTCCAGGATTTCTCCAGCAGTGAACATTTGGGTGTTTTTCTTTCTCTAACACATTTATCCTGTTTTAGTAAACACTTTAATAGGATCAATTATATAAAAAAATCACATTGTTTCTAGATGACAAATCCAGATAAACAACTACCAACTGCCAAAACACAGGCCCAGCTGGTCAAACTGCTAGATCAACTTTACCAGCTGGAAAGTGTTCGTAAAGAAAGAAACCGGTTTCTGAAGTACTAAAATGAATGGCACATTGTAGACAAGTTATTTTAAGAAAACAACACAGCAGCAAGGTGATTACAAAATCTTCAACACTTATTAATTAGTCTAGTCAAGTAATAAGGACACTGAAAAATAGCTTAGCAGCTGGTAAAGATGCCCCAATGCTATTGCCCCAATAGCCTGAATGAAAAAAAAAAAAAAAAGATTTGGTTTTTCCCAAATTTGGTTTTCCCTATGTCTTTTAGTGTACCAAACTTGTTGGAATTTATTTGCTTATTTCACTTTTGCATTCATGTTCATGATCTCTGTGGACTGTTTTGAAAGTACAGCTTTAAAAAATAAATAAAAAGATGGCAGAATTAGGCCAGCATTTCCCTTCTTCCATGTGCTATGTTTCACTGACTGTATTTACATGCACATCAATATTCTGACGTTAATTAGAATTTGGCAATATGCTAATTAGTACTGAGTCATGTAAATGCAGCAATCCGATTGCCCGATTCAGATTAAGACAATATTCTGATCCCCACCCCTGGAATATGGCTGTTTTCATCAGAAATGTGTTGCATGTAAACACTTTATTCAGAAGATCCACTAAAAGGAGATGTATGTGCATGCTCAGTGAGCAAGTAACTGTGTGTGCTAACAGATGCTTAGCTGTAAGCTAGGTATTTAGGAATGACAATTCAGTCATAAGCTGCATTCACACCATGTCGTCATTTTCGTAATTATGAGATTCCAGCTTGTAAAAAGCGTTCATGTCCTTGTACAACTCGTAATTGCAACTTGTAAAATCGGAATTTTCTGAAAGCTCTGACTTCTACCACCTGACCACAGCAATGTCATTCAGAAACACTCAAAATGGCAGTGGCTTCATCAGTAAAATGTAGTTAAGTAATTATCTTGTAATATTTATGTGTAATAATTCATGTAATTGACAATTATAGATGTCTTAATAATGCAAGATTAATCTGAAAATAAACAAAAGACATACAATACAGTTTAATGTAGCTAGCACAGAGTTGGAGTTGTTGTTTAGGTTTTCAACAACATATTACCAATACCTGTGTTATTATTAAACTACATGTTATTGTTACCTGAAGTGCTTTCTGTGTTCTCCAATATTTAGCAATAGCATAAATACGTGATTTAATGTTGTAAATATGTATTTTGCTTTTGTCAACGACATCATCTCACGTGGATTTGTTTTGGCATTTAGAAACCGCCAAATAATTATGAGCCCAAGGACGTGAATAGCTCCGAGAAGAACGTCCAGGCTGTTATTTAGTAGTTATGGTAATTCCAACATGATATGAACAGAGCAATACTTCCAACAACCATATATACAGGAATATTCCGATGTCTGTACGCATACGAACATCGTATTCGGAATATGACTGTAACCCAAATATAGACCTTAAACGGAATTTGATGTGCTTGTAAACATAGTCACTGTCACACTCGAGTCAAATTTAATTCACTTTATATTAGTTTCAAAATACTTTAAAGAGTACACATGATATTAAAACTATACTACAGGTAGGAGGTGGCAGGTTTCAACAAGTATGTATCGCTGCAGCCTGGAGACCTACAAGTGGGAGGTACTTGCCTCCAAGTGGGAGGTACTTATGACACAAGTAGGCGGGATTTCAGGATTTTAGAAATGTGCGGAATAAGTGGGAGCTACTTACCTCAAAGTGAGAGGTACTTACGCCACAAGTGGGCAGGATTTCAGAAATGGGCAGAATTTAGGTGGAAATCCAGAAGTGATGGCAAGTATGCAGAAATCCCCAAAGTGCAAAGGTGTGTGGTGATAAATGATGACAGGAAGTAGGGATAACACTGATTTAAAACTAAATATTTACACTTTTTCTTGTAGATTTAATTTAATTTCTTACAGGTTTCAAATTATTGTATGCCTGTCCAATGCCATTCCATTTGAAGATTGAAGTTTATATAATAATTGCCTGATATTAAATATTTATTTTAAAATTCACTAGTATCAAGATCAAAACAAACTTAAAACAAGATATAACTGCACTCAATGAAAATACACTTCCTTTTGTTGATTCTACATAATCTGGGAATTCAGTATGTCAATATTTAAAATTTACAAACTGCAAGTTTACCCGTTTAACTCCGTCAAGCGGCCGTATTGCCTCTGGAAGAAAAAAAAACGACAGCTTAATTTCCATGACAGACACTACAGGTACCTATCAAAATCCTCTGGAGGTTTGTACAGCCCACTTGGAGTTAAAGTCCCACCCATTTGGAACTGACCCTCCCATTTGGAGCTGGCTCCGACGTCCGTTTATACCTATCTCGGTTTCAAACCACCCTAAAATGTTCCCATACCTTCTCCACACAACTACGGATGTAATATATTTTTGGCCACTAACGCTTTGTGGCGCTGTTTCGTCAAGGCCTGGAAAGAGAAGCAGCCTGTGATGGAACAGTGCCACAAAGCATTAGTGGCCAAAAATATATTACATCCCTAGTGACATGTCTTAGCTAAAACTCCCTAAATCGTTTCCCATTCATTCTCTATGGTAGTGATAACCTACTACGGGTGTAATATATTTTTGGCCACTAGCATTTTGTGGCGCTCTTCCGTTGCACGCAGCCTGGGCATTGGGGGTAGAATTATTGCCTGTCAGGCTTGAGTTCGAGTCACGGCCAAGGCAATGCAAATGATTTACTTTTTCCTAATTAATGTTTTATATATTCATCTGTTTTGCTAAAACCCCCTCATCCAAAGAGATTTACAAATTCACTTACACACAGTGCTGAAGAATACAGTACTGCTCGACTATACAAGTTGCAGGAAGTGCTATAATTCTAAGCAGGATTTCAAAGCACATTAAATTGCAATGGAGTTACAAGTAACAGAAAGAGACATTTCTTTTGCCCTTTTCAATAGAAAAATGACGAGTTAGTCATATATTTATTAGTTAGCATTAGGTGCTACAATATTGAAGAATCTAAATCTTATCTGAAATCCAGTCTAACAGGCATGTATTCTATTTCCGAAGAAGCCTAAATCAAAGTGTTTTATTTGTCACTTAAATAGTGCACAGTGAAATTCTTGTGGTAGCTCCACCAACAAATACTGGACATGTACTAGCCTATGTAAAGTCTACAGTAAAAACAAAATATACAAATGTGTGACTGCAAATGTAAAATATATACAGGACTTTCAGTATACAAAAATATAAGAGATACACAAAATATAAATAAATATGGGTGGGTAGTGTATATACTAAAGTGTGTAATATACAGAGCTCAAGATGGCTGTGCAAAACGGTATTGGTGTGCTTTTCCCCTGCATTTATACTGAAATTCTTATCTGAACCACTGACTACAACAAACCCTATAGCTTCCACTCATATCCACAAAAAAACACGACACATTTATTTCATTCACTTCCTCTATATTTCCAGACACGAATGCAAGTAGTAACTCGAGGGGCGGAGCCACGCCCTGAGGAGGCGAGTCCTGCGCGCTTCGTGGGCTATTGTGATTGGTTCGTGGTCGGCTGAGCAGCCAATGAGAGTAAGACATCTGTTCAACCACGCTTCTCCGAAACTAGCGATAAGACCTGGCTGAGGTGGATTAATCGCTGGAGGGGAAAGAGCTGGGAAGGAAGATCGGTATCGCTTTACGAGAAATTAAAAATGCAAAGCTTTAAGGTGTTTACGATATTTTCAGCAGCGCTGTTGGCGTTTTCAGTCGACGCAAGGGTTTACTTTAAAGAGCAATTCCTCGAAGCAGGTAAGTTGAAATTAATTAGCAAGATGCTAGCAAACAAGGAACTGAGCTCAAACTGCAACTAGCCAGAGGTTATAACAGTACAATGAAACGCCAAATATGTTCAAATATGTTTATCTATTATCCGTAAATTGTGTGTGGGGTTGTTTATTATTATTATTATTTTTTAGCAGTTTGGTCAGCTCAAATCCCTTTCTGTGTGCTATTCTTGCTTAAAATGTTTTCAGAAATGGTTTACAAGCACACTTATGCAAACTAATCCTTGACCTTTATATGTTTAAGGATTGAAACAGGCTTTAAAAATTTTCCTACTTTTTTCCCTTTCTTTCTTTCTTTATTTTTTTTTTTAAACGCATAGTGTCATACTGGTTTCCCCCCTAAAACATTCCAAATATTTTAGATCTTAAAGAAGTGAAAGTAACAAGCAAGACGTTATGATCCAAATCGAAAGTAAAATATTTAATAATGCAGTGTGCATTTTTGCCAAGCAGGAAGTGTCTTTGTTTTTTTTTGGGGCGGGTTATTAAAAAAATGTAAAAAAATTTTATTCTGCTGTCATACTCCAGACAACAGAATGTTACATTTCCTCAAAATGACACAGGACTGTTGTGTGGTTTGTTGCAACCCCCGTCCACTCCTCAGTGTCTTCCTCATGTGATGTAGAAATGTGTCATGGTTGTGGATATCCCCTTTATTCGGTACTCTGAGGGCTTTTTCATTTTATTTTGGTACCTAGGATTGACATACCCACATTTTAATGATGTGTATACCTGTTTAATTATATTGTATTATATTATAGGGATATCTGGTGTGATCAGTCAAAAATATGGTGTGATTGGTCACAAGGGCTTGTTCGAAAGCTGTGGGTCTGCGGTTTATT
Source organism: Ictalurus furcatus (assembly GCF_023375685.1). Taxonomy (NCBI): domain Eukaryota; kingdom Metazoa; phylum Chordata; class Actinopteri; order Siluriformes; family Ictaluridae; genus Ictalurus; species Ictalurus furcatus. Next base: position 19,192,548 of record NC_071274.1, read on the forward strand.
GCACAACTAGCCTATGCCTTGAAAATCAAACTGCGAATCAATACTAATACGAACCCTTTCTGTAGAGCCTTCTTTTATAGTCCAAGCAAAATAAAAATAACAAATTCTTATGGCTGTGAACTTATGGGTTGATTATATAGTTTTTAAATTATTAAGTAGTGTGTGTATATAAGACCTTTTTCTTACAGCTATTACCTACTGTACTGTTGACTGCTTGTCCGTCCTAATGTTGCAGATGCGTGGACGAGTCGCTGGGTGAACTCCGAACACAAATCTGACTACGGACAGTTTAAACTTACTGCTGGAGACTTCTACGGTGATGCAGAGAAAGACAAAGGTAAATCTAATCGCACATTCGTAAAGGTTAACACTAGAGTGCTGTAGGCTTCGTGACATGAAGTCGGTTGTATTCGTGTGCATGCTTATTGTTCACTGTCCCTTTTTTTAAATATATTTTTGATTTGTTAAGGTTTGCAAACCAGCCAGGATGCCCGCTTCTACGCTACGTCTGCACGGTTCGAGCCGTTCAGCAACGAGGGCAAAAGCCTGGTGGTCCAGTTCACTGTGAAACACGAGCAGAAGATCGATTGTGGGGGCGGCTACGTGAAAGTCTTCCCCACTGACCTCAATCAGGCTGATCTGCATGGAGACTCGCAGTACTACATCATGTTCGGTGGGTCTCGATCTTAATTTTCATGGTCTTTTTTTTTCTTCATCAGTTAATTAAAGATTTAATTAAGTTTTTCATGATCTCAACAGGTCCAGATATCTGTGGTTACAGCACAAAAAAGGTCCATGTCATCTTTAACTATAAAGGCAAGAACCACCTCATCAAGAAAGACATCAAGTGTAAAGTAAGAAGCTGTTCCTTTAGCATACCATTGTTTGAGTATAGGTTGACTATTGTCGTTGTAAACACTATTGTGATTTCTTTGTTACCAGGACGACGAGCTGACACACCTCTACACGCTGATTCTGAACCCAGACCAGACCTATGAGGTAAAGATCGACAACGAGAAGGTGGAGTCTGGCTCCCTGGAAGAGGACTGGGACTTTCTGCCTCCTAAGAAGATCAAGGACCCTGAAGCCAAGAAGCCTGAGGATTGGGATGATCGTGCCAAGATCGATGACGAGACGGACACCAAGCCCGAGGTATCGGCTGGCACTGCATTCAATTAAATGAGCTAATATCCATGTACATAATGCTTTCTGGGACAATCGTGTCCACAGATCAAGTTCTACTATTTAAATTTTAGGTGAGGGAGGACAGAGGTGTCAAATAATTTGTATAGTGATTTGAGTGTGTAAAGACGGCCAGCTATTACCCGATTTGAATATTAAAACATATCTGGAAGAGCGAACTAAAACTAAGCAAAGTCATCTTGAGACGCATCCCTTCACCCTGATGTCCTTTTGAAGAGGCTTTCCGATCCATGCTTTGGTACAGAATGTTATACCTGCTTTTATTAATGGCGCCATGTCTAATGTTTTATTTTCTAAGGACTGGGACAAACCTGAGAATATTCCAGATCCTGATGCCAAGAAGCCTGAAGACTGGGATGAGGATATGGATGGTGAATGGGAGCCTCCCATGATCCCCAACCCAGAATACAAGGTATAGACTCCTCTTGTGTTGATTCCCTTGTTTCAGTTGACTTGGTTGCAACGCCTCCAATTACCCTAGGTTCACACTAGCAAGCGACCATGTGATTGCTGAACATTTGTTGACTGTATCCATTTTCGTCACGGAGCCGTGGTTTTGAGATGGTCTTCGCTGCGGAACCAAAAGGGCCAGGGGGTGGAGCTCTACCTGCTCAGTCACCTCCTATAAGCCTAACCCTTAACCCACACCATACTGTACAACAACACAGTAAATACTTTTATCCAGCATTAAAAAAAACTCCATCTCCTGGACTTTTTGTTCTGCAGTGAGTGGTACTTTTGGGGACACTTTGGATTTCAAAAATCTGTGCAAATTGGATACAGTGCAGTAAAGCAATAAATCCAAATGACTGCCTCACATGATTCCTCGGATCAATTCTATGATTATAAGCATCGTTTCATTTTGTGTCGTTCAACTGTGTTCAAATGTTCAACTGGTTAGCTTTAGAAGCTATGTATATCTACTACCACTTGTCACTTGTGCATGCCCACAAGTGACAGCAGTAGCGTTCACTACAAGATTAGCTTGAACAAAGGGTTAGTGCACTTAAGTCTGAGAATAAAGCAGGCCAATAAGACATTTAGATATTATTACCATCACAACACATTTTTCTATACTTATAATTCATTTCATCTCTGCAGGGAGAGTGGAAACCGAAGCAGATTGATAACCCCAACTACAAAGGAATCTGGGTGCACCCTGAGATTGACAACCCCGAGTACAGCCCTGACTCTGAGATCTACAAGTTTGACAACATCGGCATTATTGGGCTGGATCTGTGGCAGGTGTGTTTCTCTCTCTACTTAGGATGATGGGAAGTATTTAGTACCTCTTATCTGGGAGCTGTAAAATGGGTTTATGATTGAAGAACAATATAACCGGCTGTGTTCTCATACTCTGACATAACTACGCCAAACTCTGTTAATACCAGGTCAAGTCTGGGACCATTTTCGACAACTTCCTGATTGCAGATGATGCAAAAGAAGCAGAGGAGTTTGGAAAAAATACATGGGGCGTTACTAAGGTAACTTCATTCAGTTTGTACTAAAGGCGTTTTTGTCTTAGGAAAACGTACGACATTTGGTCTAAATCTTGATCTCTTCGTTACCGCAGGGTCCAGAGAAGAAAATGAAAGATGAGCAAGATGAAAAGAAACGCAAAGAGGAAGACGAAAAGAATAAGGAGCAGGACACCACGGCGGATGATGACGACGACAACGACGACGATGACGACGACTACAACAACGACGACGACGACAACAACGATGAGGAGGAGGGAAAGGAGGAGACAACGGAGGACCCCAAAGTAGAGGGAGAGGAGGATGATGCTCAGCCAAAAGATGAATTATAAACCCGGAAGTGCTTCCTCAGCGCATGCGTTCTGGCACCAGGGATACAGCTTCAGGGCATCAGGTCAAAACGACGGCAATGGAATGCACCTTTTTTTTGTTTTTTTTTTGCATTTTATGTTGAACAGAAAGCAAATTTCAGATTTAGAATTCAATGTTGTGTTTTTGGGTGTGTTTTATTTCTTTGGGGGAAGATGAAGTTAGGATGCAGGTGTGGGATTTAGGGTTTGAAATCTTTCATAAATCTTTTCCTTTTTGCCTCATGGAAAAAAAATAGTTCAGACAACTTTGCCCAACAGTTCAGTTTCATTCTGTGGATTTTTTTTTTTTTTTTTATACAGAAAACCTGAAGTCTTGAAGTTAACACAGATGTAAATAAGTTGAAGTTACATGTTCACAACAGGGGAGAAGATTTCTACCTTGTAAGAATGTGGTGACTTGCGAAAGTGAATGATTGCAGATAATTATATTAGACATAAAATCCAGAGCAACTCTTTCTGCTCTAGTCATTCCGTGATTTCTTTTTTCTCTCTCTCTCTCTGGCACTGATTTTTTGTTTTGTTTTTTTCTGTCTCTAAACAAGACATTGAATGTGATCCACTCTTTCCAGCTCTATTTATTTAACAGAAAGGTCTGAGTAATTTGACCCACAACACCATTTTTTTTTTTTTTTTTTACACACTGTGAAGATGGTGACCAACATGCCTTGTTCAAACTCTTTAATAAGCATCTTAGCACTAAGGGCATCATAACCTAAAGCAGAGATTTTCCAACGTCAATTACATAAGACCTTAATGTCATGATACTTCTGGTCACTTTGCTCAGTCATCAGTTGTGTCTGTGATGCCAATACTTTTAATAAAAGAATTTATTAATGAATGCTGATCTGAGACTCATTTATGTACTAGTATGACTCATTGGAAGTTGAGGGGTCAAAGTTGTAGTGTCTTTTTATTTATTTAATTTAATGTAATATAATTACAATCTTAATTGTATGAAAATATTGATCCAGTTAGTTGTCTGTCATCTTATAGAAGTGTTGACGGGACAAATGACATATAATATAATAAAGTGATTAGTGATAATTAATGATAAAGTGCTAGAAGTACAAAAGTTACATTTGGCATGTGCGTCCATCCGTCCATCCATCCATTCATCTTCTATACCACTTATCCTTTTCAGGGTCACAGGGAAACCTGGAGCCTATCCCAGGGAGCATTGGGCACAAGGCGGGGTACACCCTGGACAGGGTGCCAATCCATCACAGGGCACACTCACATACACATTCATACACTACGGACACTTTGGACATGCCAATCAGCCTACCGCGCATGTCGTTGGACTGGGGGAGGAAACCGGAGTACCCGGAGGGAACCCTGCAGCACGGGGAGAACATGCAAACTCCACACAGACAGGGCCACGGTGGGAATCGAACCCCCAACCCTGGAGGTGTGAGGCGAACGTGCTAACCACTAAGCCACCATGCGACCTGGCATGTTATTTATTTATTTTTTTAAAAAAAACTTTTTGCCAGGAGGCATTTCTAAAGCCTCTTCTTTTTCTAATTTTCAACACCATTAAAATGCCCTAGGCAACAAACTATGACACAACAAGCCAGAACTACCCTGTGTGAATGCATCACATTACATACATCCAACCGAATGCCATACATATCAGTATTCATAATCAGTGTGTGATTTTCAATTATGCAAAAGATTTATTTTATGATTAAATAATGGTTTAAATTTTTTTAATCTTCATGTTGGTCTATTCTCTCTCTGGCTAAAGGTTTCCTATATTCTCCACAATGCTCTTCTACCAGCTGTTATTGTTACCAGTAAGATTTAACCCTGTCTTCATGTCTACCTAAAGAGAGTGATGCAGTGGCACTTTAGTCCTTCAGTCTGTCCAGCTCTCTCACCTCCTCTTCTGTACACTCTGCTACAAGAGTTCAGCTTTCATGCTAATACTACCGTCAATGCTACCTCGCTCATCATTTCATAGGTTGCCAACCAGCTGAGCCGAGTCAACAGGACTCGACGTAACAGCATTGTACATATACAATGACATTAAAACCACCTGCCTAATATTGTGTAGGTCCCCTTGTGTCGCCAAACAGCTCTGAGCCGTCGAGGCATGGACTCCACAAGACCTCTGAAGGTGTGCTGTGGTATCTGGCACCAAGACGTTAGCAGCAGATCCTTTAAGGCCTGTAAGTAGCGAGGTGGGGCCTACATGGATTGAACTTGATTATCCAGCACGTCCCACAGATGCTTGATCAGCTTGAGATCTGGGGCATTTGGAGGTCAATTCAATACCTTGAACTCTTTGTAATGATCCTCAAACCGTTCCTGAACAATTTTTGCATTGTGGCAGGGGGCATTATCCTGCTGAAAGAGGCCACTGATATCAGGGAATACTGTTGACATGAAGCGGTGTACATGGTCTGCAACAATGCAGGTCAATCCATTAGGCATCATAGGCAGCCGCCTAGGGCGTCACCATGTTTGGGGCACCTCCCCACCGCCACCCTACCGAATCCGTTTAACAGTACCGAGCCACATTTAACGTTCCTCTTGTCTTTTATTAACTCAGAAAAGTTTGTTTGGTCAAATTGATTTGTTGGCGCCCCCTAGTGCCGACGTAAATATTGTGTGCAAGACGACACTCATCACCGCTGGTTTTTTTTCCAATTTAAATTTTTTATTAAATTAAAAAGTACAATCATACTTATCAATCATCACCGTTGGTGTGTCTGTGTGACTGTAAAGTGTGTGTGAGTGTCAGTGATGATAACTTAGTTTTTTTTACGGCATTATGGAAGATAATGATCATGGCATAATTTGTATGCTAATGCTGCTGACGTATTTGCGGCAGTAGCAATCAAAAATGTTAGTAGAGATGCAAAATGAAGAACCATCGGGAGCTCAATTTCGAAAAAAAAGAAGAACGAGCAAAGCGTGAAAAAAAAAGCTTATAACAATTTCTATTTTATTTGTCATTTTTTGTAGTGTTAAATTATTTAGATAATGGATTTACAATGAACACCGGGATTGGTTGACTTCTGTGCAACTCTTAAAAATGCTAATGGTTAAACACCACGGACTGATGTTTCCTCCATAGTAAGATGCTGATGTGTAGTATCTGAATGTTTGACTTGTGTTGCTAAAAAGTTCAATCCTGTTCAGTCCGTGAAGTCACACACCCTGATAACTGATGCCAACAACAAACCCCACCCCCAGGCAGTCTCCTCTAATATATTTAGATAATAAAGATGATTATTACTAATATTTATTATTTTTGTATTGTTATTTATTATTATTATTATTATTATTATTATTATTATTATTATTATTATTATATCTTAGCATTTGCTTGTATTGAGCATATAATAAGGTACATTTGTGCTTATATTATTTTTTGTGGTTATGCCTATCCACGATGGCTATTTATTTATTTATTTTTAATTGTTTTATTTTATTATTTTAATATGTTGAAGTAAATAAAATATTATTGAGCACGAGAAATGAGTGTTTAATTCTATTTTAGATTGGGAGGGCAGGGGTAGTATAGTGATTGTAGTTCTGCTATAATATATTGAAGCAGTAGGGGGCAGTAGAGTGAGTAGAGAAGGAGTGATGGAAATGACTCGAATAAAGATGATACTGAGACGGCACGAGCTGAATCTTAAATCTTTGTTTTACAAAACTAAACACCTATTTTTTTTTTTTTTAAAGATATGTAGCCTAATGAGCAACATAGAAAACATAACGCTGCATTAAGTATAGTTTTATTGTTTTATTTTTGTGAGGTTCTTGTCCGATATCAGTCAGAACCAAAGATTGGACTTCACAGTGACTAATTTCCTCTCGTCCGGTACCGGGAAGGAGCTTCACACCGACACGGACCTCAGTCCAAACGCTTCTTAGTTTAATACACAAAGCACAGTATACACACAAGAAATAGTGATAAAGAATGATAAATTAGGAACAGGCAGCGTAGGCGCCATGAGGGGGCTCCAGGGGGCTCGGCCCGTCCACCTAGGTCACTGTGCCCCCCCCCCCGGAAACGCGATTTCAACCGCTGGGTCTCAGCACCACGCCACTGTGCCCTCTTACTTCTTGAAATATTAATAATTAACCATATTAAAAAATGGTAAATTATTTTTTTGTTTGTTTTACCATGAATACTGACTATGAATGTACTTTTCCGAAAAAGATATCTTTTTGCTTTTTTTTTGCTGGTCGCTATTATTTACGAGTGCTTTATGACATGATGTTTTTGTAGTGTGCCACGCTTAATCTTAGCTTAAAAATAAGTTTAGTGACGTGGCATTATTATTATTATTATTATTATTGTTGTTGTTGTTGTTGTTATTGTTGTTGTTGGCATGGTAAAGAATTATAAAGAAAAAACTTTCAGCCTGTAAACTCAAAAATACTGTCAATGTTTGTTTTTGTTACTTATTTATTTAAAATGATTATTGTTCATTTGTTGTTGTTGTGTATGAACTCGCGGACGCTCGTTTTCCGTTTTCGGTGCTGTTACCGCTAAGTATGTAATAAACTGCGCTCCTAAATTATTTCTGTGCGGCTGGATTAACTGCGCTTTCAGGAAGAGCGGCTGCTTAACCAAACCATCACCACCCCCCACCCCCTACCTCCCGGCGACGACCCTGGGAACACGTCACGGATAGAAACAGAACATGCATCTAGTACATCTATTATTATGACGTAATCACCAAAGTTCTACTCTATTACGTGCTGTAGGCTGGAGGGAGACTGTAAGAGCCGTCTGTCTGTTCGAGCAGATAATAAAACGATATTCGAGAGAGAATAAGGACGAGAAGTGATTAGACGCTCACAAAACAACACATTACAAGAACAGAAAACAATTGTATCTGATCTGATACAGAAACATCGTGACACAGACTAGAGACGTTCAGAACTGAGACCCAGAGATCAACTTAACAATTTTCCTTTTATTTAAACTGAACGACAGACACATGGAGACTTCTGCTGACCAAAGGCAGCGGGTTGCGGAGAACTTCAAAGCTTTCCTGCTGAAAAACAGAACACAAACAACCTTCAACCTGTGAGTAACTTTTATTTAACACAACAACCACTAGGACTGTTTTCTTTTACTTTTCATCGTTTAAAAAAAAAAGATCTATGAAATTCTGAAAGGTTTCTTTATTAGCATTTTTCAAATTAAACATACAACACCAACCATACAAACAGAACACCCCCACCCAGTGCCAGACATAGAACATACATATTACATATTATAAAGCCAGACCACCATAGAAAAGAAGAGAGCAAAAGAAACAAAATTATAGATAATGATCACATAACAATACTGTCAGCATCCATGTCTCTGACAAAGAACAGAAAAGGTTGCCAGATTCTGTAAAATTTCCCAGTCGCTCCCCTGACAGTGTATCTAATCTTTTCCAATTTAAGATGACACATGACTTCCCTGACCCAGTGACTATACACCGGTGGAGCAGGATCCAATCCATCTAAACAATATTAATCTCCTGGCCAGGAGAGTGCAGAAGGACATCATGCTGATCTCACACCATCTAAAAGGAGTATTCTCCGGGGTCACCCCAAACAGCGCAATAAGAGGGGACGGCTACACTACTCTTCCCAATGTCTTACTAAAAGTCTCAAATATAGATTGCCAGAATGTGTACAGCTTTGGACATGTCCAGAACATATGCAACAGTGTGGCTGGAGCCTGTCTGCATCGATCACATGTGGGATCTATGTCGGAATTAATCTTCGAGAGTCTAGCTTTGGACCAATGCAGACAATGAACAATTTTAAATTGGACAACTGCATGTCTGAGACATGGAGGAGGAGAAAATCCCCTGGATTACTTTGCACCAATCATTATCAGAAATTGATTCGCCTAAGTGCGTCTCCCATTTATTCTTAAGGAGATCTAGTGACGACAAATCATGCATGCTGAGTAGGTCATAGATATCCCTTATTGTCTGCTTCCTGGCCAGTTTACATTTAAAAATTGCATCCATCAGCGAATTGGAAGGACACAATGGGAAGGTGTCTGAATTAAAGGTCACAAAGCTACTAAGTTGCAAATATTTATAAAAATGCGATCTGGGAATGTAATATTTCTGCATTAGCTGCTCGAATGAGACAAAAACACCATCAACATAGAGATCAGACAGTAAGACAGCCCCCTTTCTAGACCAAATAGCGAAAGTCTTATCCAACAAAGATGGGATAAACAGATGATTATTTGCAGTTGCATATTTTGCAATATTTTGCAAGTTTCAGATGTGCAAATACCTTCTTTCGCGTCAAAGCGCCACCCCCACACCTACAGGAACAGGGTGCTCACCGTACCCTCCCAAAACATTCAGTGCTTGTGTGGAGGAACTCTATAGAGCCTACAGCTCAAGCTCCCACCGAACCCCGGGTATGAAAAGTAAACTCTCAAAAAAAAAAAATGCATCCTATCACAGTGTAGAAGCATACACCCTATCATAGCGTATATAACAGAAAATAAGACAGCGGTGTTGATCATCCTCCTTATTACAGTAAAAGTCTGATCAAACAGTCATCCAATCAAAGTTCAGAGACGATGAAATCGCCGGGTCAATGTTACTCACTCAGCCCTCTACAGTAGTAATGATATTCTTCTTGACATAGCTCATCGCTTTGCTTGCATCTATGAACTCCTTTTCCTCTCCGTTGAACGTAATACGGAGACAGGCTGGAAACAGGATGCCATACTGAACTCCCTGCTGGTTACAGAGCAACTTCCTGACCTCATTGAAGGCCACCCTGGCCTTAGCGACACTCGTGGTATAATCCGGAAAGATAGCAAGCGTCTCACCGTTACGCCGGAGCGGGGCTCAAGAGCGCGCCCGGCTCAGTACCTCAACGCAGTCCTGGTAGTAGTGGAGTTTGGCTATTATGGCACGTGGTTTCCCATCCTTCCTCACAGGACCCAGGCTTCTGTGAGAGTGGTCCACAAGCACATCTCTATCCAGCTGTAGTATTTCTCTCAATAGTTCCGAGACCAATGTTGTAGAGCTGGATCCATTTGCTTCCGCCACCCCCAGAATTCTGATGTTAAATCTCCTCAGTCTCCCCTCCATGTCTTCACACTTATTTCTGAGTCCAGTCACCTCTACTGCCAGGTCATTCACCGTAGTCTGTAAGACTGCCACTTCATCCGACCAGGTCGTTAGCCCACCTTCCACCTCTTTAATTGTAGCTTTCATCTGGTTGATTTTGGAGTGAATTGCTTCCGTATTGTTCTTTATTTCTGCTTTCACCGCTTGCAACTCATTCTTAAGGAAGTCGAAACCTTCAGCAAGTGCACTTTTCAGCTCAGTTTTTTATCACCGCAGCAGTGTTGGCCCTTAGTGAAAGCAGGATATCCGTCTTCAAGGTTTCAGCGTCCATCTCTTGGCTGTTCGGCCGGGGCGGGGGCTCCGAGCCCAGAGAGGCAGCAGAACTCGCGGATGAGGCGGTGCTGGGCCTAGATTTGGTTGACTCGATGAATTTATATTTACGCAAATTTGCCGCCGTCTTCATGCAAATATACGCACATACTTAAGAAAATATGTTCAAAACAGGGTTTGCTAGCATTTAACTAAGAAAAACACTTATTGACTCCATTGCCCGCTCGACAGCGCCCCTTATTTATGAAATTCTGAAGTAACTTACAGCTGCATTACATTCTGAAACTTTAAGTTCAGTAACCATCATGATTAATTACCCTAACTAACCATAACCATCTAGCACAACAACCTAACCATCATGATTACCTACCCTAACTAACCATCTAGCACAACAACCTAACAATCATGATTACTTACCCTAATTAACTATCTAGCCTACCAACCTAACCATCACGAATACCTACCCTAACTAAGCATAACCATGTAGCCTAACAACCTAACCATCATGATTACCTACCCTAACTAACAGGATGTTGCTAAGCGATGCATTTACTGTCATTTTCAGCTATGACCATCTGGTTCGCGTGCTCACCAAAGTGATGGACAAGCGTCCCGAGAACGCCATGGATGTGATTGAAGATCTGAGCCACGAGGTAAAGCTCAGCATGGTGCTGGATAAGCAGAGCATGCTGAGGGATGCTCCGTCCACAACCTCCTCTGAGCTGCTGGCTGAGAAACAGAGTGCGCTGTTTAAACAAGAGGACGAGGGAGAACCCAACGAGGCGCAAGTCAGAACAGTTTCCTTTCTTGCATGATTGCAGTGGCATTTAGCTCTTGTAACGCTTTATAAATGTGCATTTAACCATCAATAGATGTGTCAGCCCATCTCAGGCAACAATCTCATTTTCTCATAGGCTTCTTTGCTTAAAAAATGGCTGCATTTTGCTTTTAAATAGGCAACTGGGTTGAGTTTTTAAACATAGAATGAAACATACAAATGTGGTTGAGTAGAACCCATGAGACACATAAAGCTAGCATCTTTTCGAACTGCTGCTCAGACGAAAACGCTTTCCTAGCCTTCCTAACACAGGAAAATCCTGAGGATGGAGGGCTTTGAGGTTTCACAGTAACATGACAAGCCTTTATTAACCTCAAAAGACATTTTATAGATTGGTGAGGGAATGAATGTTTATAGCTGCTATAACGTGAGCGACGACAGGAACTAACAGGAACTTAACTGGATAAAATGTACAACGTGTCATTCTTTAATTAATGAAAAATGTTAACCATTGGCAAATTGCTGTGGTGTAATAGGAATAAAACATTCAGTCATGCTGTTACTGGAAAATAATCATATAAATAATAGTTTTCTACAATTGGTAGGCATCCGTGATCAAATTACAGCTAAGAAGCCATTGCAATGGAATATTAAGAGTGGAGATTTCACATACAACTTATTTGTCTTCCTTCTAGATGGAGGGACCCCTGCCCAATATCACTGAGCTGGCATACTTCTTGCAGCAGATTGGGGTTGGTCTGGGTTGGGTGGAGATGCAGAGGATTCTTCTGGCCCTGAAGCAGCTGGTGGATGTGCAGCCCCTGTATAGGTGTCGATTCTGGGGCAAAATCCTTGGTATCGAAGGGAACTACCTGGTGGCTGAAACATACTACATGGGCGATGAGGAAGAAGAGGAAGTGGAGGAAACGCATGAGGATAAGGGAGAGGCTGGAGAAGAGGATGAGGTAATCAAAGTCCCCAAGTCAAGCTACAAGCCACCCACCCCAGTCCCTAAGGAGCCTCGTCACTCCGGCACCAACAAGTTCACCTACTTTGTGTGCCGAGAGCCGGGCCTGCCCTGGGTCCGTCTTCCTGACGTCACCCCTGCTCAGATCATAGTCGCGCGACAAATTCGCAAGCTCTTCACCGGGCGCCTGGACGCTCCCATCGTGTGCTACCCACCCTTCCCTGGCAACGAGGCCAACTACCTGCGTGCCCAGATCGCCCGCATCTCGGCGAACACCCAGGTCAGTCCACTGGGGTTCTATTTGTTCCGGGAAGAGGAGGCTGAAGACGAGGAGAATGCAGCGCGAGACAGCATCGAGGAGAACCCTGACTTTGAAGGTGTCAGCATGCAGGAGATGGTAGAGTCGCTGTCGACATGGGTCCACCACATTCCACACATTCTCAATCAGGTGAGAAGGAAAAAAGAATGAGAATTTTTCCCACATTTCTCTCCAATGTTAGTCAATTTTCACCCATGAACTCCCATAGCAAACAATTCCTGCCAACCTGTGAGGGTGGAGGCTAACATTAGAGTGGGTCACAAATAAGATTTCTGATTTGGAAAACATATGGCCACGCCACCGAAACCAAGGATTTCTGATTATCTTTGTGTGTGCACCAGGGTCGTTGTGTGTGGGCCAATCTGGCTGAAAAAACAGAGAATCTTCTTGAAGAAGATGCAGAGGAAGAGGAGAAGGAGGAAGATCCCGATGAGCCTGAGCCTGAGGTTGGACCACCGCTTCTCACACCACTGTCTGCGGACACAGGTGAGTCTTTGACTTTATGTGGGTGTCACTTTTTTTCTTTCTTTCTTATGAATATGTTCTTATATTTCAGAGGTTAATAACACCCCTGCTTGGAGTACCAGGATCTCCTCAGACCTAATCTCCCAGTATGCCATTGCTTTTGTGCGCTCCAACCTGTGGCCTGGTGCCTATGCATATGCGTCTGGCAAGTAAGATCTCTTTTACTCTCAGCTCCTAATAGCCAGAATTATAATGATAGCAAATAACATACATCCTCATGTGCTGCAAACTGCTTTTCTAGTCAACTTTGTTATGATACAGCTGATTACATGACCTCTCCTTGGAGTACAAGGATCTCCTCAGCTGATTACATGACTCAATTTTTCAGCAAGAAGTTTGAGAACATATACATCGGCTGGGGTCTGCAGTTCTTGGGCGAGGACTTTACCCCGGCCCTCCCCCCTCCCCCAGAGTCCGAGTACCCCAGTGGGCCTGAGCTCACAGAGGTACTGGACCCCAGTGTCCAGGAGGAGGAGGCTCTGAAAGAAGCACAAGAGGCGAGACAGGCCGCGCTGGAACAGAATGATGCATTGGACGCCGAGGAAGAGGAGGAAGAGGAATACTAAACGACAGTACTACACAGTAGACTGAAATATTTTAACATATGTGACAATAATAAATTAGCTTTCTCATTTCTTTGTTATTATACAGCTCTGTTGAATGCTCGATTCTGATTGGCCAGAAGGTTGATCACATTTCTGTGTGTATATTAATGCGCTCATTCTAATACATTATTATTCCTACAATAACAGATAATTTACAGGGATGTGTATAAACAAATTGATTTAAAAAGCATGTAATTATTAATAAATAAATGTTGAAATAAATTTTAACAATCCAGCAAAATGTTAGATTAAATGTTAGTTTAAAAGCAACAAGTCTGATCGATTTGTCCTTTCCAGTTCTTGGCCATCTTGAACTTATTCACAGCTCTCCTGTACATGTCACAGGCTTCCTCTGCCTTGGAAGAGCTCCTAAAGAATGGAATTCAAATACTAGTTATAAAGCACTGCGGTACTGCGGTGCCTTGTGAAAGTGTTGAGTCATGATCATACTTTATTAACTTTGGTCGTAACACGTTTATAACTCTATTTTGGAGTCACAATCCAACTCCTGAAGAACTTGCTGGATATTTCCACCACCTATAGCAAATCCATGACTATAAGTAGTGGGCGAGTCCATAATCACGCTACTTTTTGGCAATTGTGTCTAAGAAATTAAACTTTTCAACATTGAATATTAGTTTTTTTCTGCAATTTTGCTCTTAAGACTAATGGTTTTGGCCTAGAATTAGCAACTTGATAAGCTAGTATCCATTCTAATTGTATGAGGATGTTAAAGACATTCTCCCAGCTAGAACATTTTCGCTCTAGTAATGTTTAAAATGTTCTAGTAATGTTTTCAGCGGGAAGTTTTCTTTTTGTTCCCAGAATGTTCTCCTAAATCGTAGGGATAACATTCTCTAAAATCCATTCTAAAAATGTTTAGTGATAACATTGTTCGAACATTATGCCCAGTCATCCTTAAAAAGTTTTTTGCCAGATTTTTATGTTCCCAGACATTTATTATTTTGGACTCATGAGAAGTCTGAGTGACCTTCACAGCTGCCTAGAAAGACTAGCAACCACCTTGTACTCTTACTAGTGCTCATTCAAATCAAGCAAGCCATGGTATGGCTAGACTCCACTGGAACCATCAAGACTCAGGCATTACCACTGGACTCATGAAAATGGTACTGTGTTGGTACGATGTTCACACTCTTTAACATGATTTAAAAACATACAAATGTTTTGTGGTAACATTCCTAAACTGTTTTTAACTTTATTAGAACGTACACCACTTTCTTTCTTCCACTGTTGAAGCTCTTTACATATTCAATGCAAAACGTGTGACAGGTGTTATAATTATTTGGAATGAAATAAAAAAATTTTTTTTTAAAAACACATTCGCCGAAAAGCGAACAAATGATTAACACCAAGTCCCTCTGTGAGGAGCATATCTCAGTGTATCTGCAATACAAAAAGGGGGGAAAGAATGAGAAAAGTATTTTAAGCAGTACTTTAAGTAGCTGAATCAGTCATTGAAGAAGTAATTGTAGCCTTGTAGTTTTAATATTTCAAGATCAACCCTTTTTATTTCTTAATGTCATATCATAAGCAATGAATTTCAGAAAAAGTACAAATGTAGTAGTAGTATTAGTAAGATAGTACTAGAATGTACTAGTAAGAGTACAAGATGGTTGCTAGTCTTTCTAGGCAGCTGTAAAGGTCACTCAGACTTCTCTTAAAATAAAGTCTGTCTTTGCTCCGGGAAATGCTTCAGCATTTGTTTACAAGATGCACCATAGTCAATATAAATCCAGTGGGGCTTTGGTATGGCTAGACTCCACTGGAGCCATCAAGTCTCAGACATTACCATTGGACTCATGAAAATGGTACTGCATTGGTACGATGCTCACACTCTAATGCGAAGGATAAGAGGATAACTAATTGGTTAATTCAATCCCAACTCCTAACACACCCACTGATAATATTTTCACCTCAATCTCACCTCGTTTCCAGATGCACCAGGTGCATCTCATTACTAAAACACAAACAGCTTGCCGTCATGTCCCAATGTGTCAAAGCACATGAAAATTGGGCCTTGTGTGTTTTGGCCTGTGCACATGAAAATGTTTTGTCTATTTAGGTGAGGGATCTGAGACGGTGTCAAGCAGTTTGGATAATTATTTACAAATAGTCAATTTCTATACTGATGGTTTTGTTCGTTTGTGTCAGTCCGTCATATGTAGAGCCATCCAAATTACAAAGACTGGAGGGATCAATTATATTAATAGGATTAACAGTGAAAAGGTCTTTGTTGGGTCACAAAAGATTGCTGTGAACATTCAAAAACAAACTTACTGATTATGACTGGATATATAGCCAGGTCCTGGAAATGATTTTTGCCCTTGTGACCCTTTAAACTGTAGCCAGTCTAAACGGCATTAATTACAATTTAGTGCATCAGTCCTCCCAGGAGAGACAGATAATCGACCTGTAAAGAAAATTAAAGATCTAATAGAATAAAGCTCGTATTATGTAGTGATTTTCTGTTCCCTCAGTGTTCCTTTCATTAGCTCTGACTATTCAACTAATGAAAGGTCAGATTCATCTGTAATTTTTTCTAAAAAAAAATTAACAGCGAACGTAATGAGCTTGTTAACCAAAAAAAAAACACAACACTCCCATTATAATCAATGAGGTTGTCTGAACAGGTTGCAAGTAACGCAACATCTTTCCCCATCTTACCCATATTTTCGATGTGTCGTGGCGCCTGTTCCCTATTTTGCCATTGCCAAGGTTATATAAATCACGGTTTGTTTTGACTTGACATCTGCAGTGAGAGCAGCTGAATTCCATGCTGCCAGGACACATGGACAAGGTGTAACTGAAGAATTAGGCCAATAGTTGTACATGCAGTCCAGTAACACACAACGCAAAGTTTAGTACACTGACACTTATGGATAAGATCATACAGTAACTTGAAAATGAGGTCAGTAGAGCACAGCCCTCCACCAAGGAGGCATATTACATTCATAGTAGGGATGTCACGATACCAAAAATCTAGTAGCCTGTACCGATACCACCAAAAGTACAAGATACTCGATACCAAGGTGTGGTTTTTCCCGTGTGCTTGCAGGCGTTCTTCTTCTTCTTCTTTACCACTTGTGGACCGACTATAACACTTACGCGTATTTGCTTCCCCCTTCAGTTCCAGAAGAATAGCAACATCTGTAACTTCATTACCAACGGTACCTACGCTACTGCAGAAAAACAAGTACATTTACATTTACATTTATTCACTTAGCAGACACTTTTATCCAAAGCGACTTACAAATGAGAAAAATACAAGTAAAGTGATATATCAAGCAGAGAACAATACAAGTAGTGCTACCATACAAGATCCATTAATTGAGTTCCAGAAGAAGCAAAGTGCACAGAGTAGAGGTGTAAGTGCAATTTTCTTTTCTTTTTTTTTTTTTTTCATGAGTTGGTTAGGTGTTCACGGAAGAGGTGGGTCTTTAGCTGTTTTTTGAAGATGGTGAGAGATTCTGCGGTCCGGATTGAGATTGGAAGTTCATTCCACCACTGAGGAACAGTTAGCATGAAGGTTCTGGAAAGGGACCTTGCGCCACGCTGAGTGGGAACTACTAAACGTCGGTCGCTAATCGATCACAGATTGCGAGAGGGAACGTAGGCCTTCAAGAGAGAGTTGAGGTAGGAGGGTGCTGTTCCTGACAAGATTTTGTAGGTGAGCATCAAGGCCTTGAATTTGATGCGGCAGCTACAGGAAGCCAGTGAAACTCAATCCGTCACATTTTAAGAATGTTTGTACCGACTTGGTACCGAAGTATCGGTTCTCATGACATCCCTAATTCATAATTGTGTTTCTATTTGTTCTTGTTGGATATTTTGGGTCACTGACATGAAAAGTTACTCTTTCTTGGCAGATGTTTCTACAAAGGTTCATGTGAATTTGTTCAGAACTTTTTGAGATATCTTTGTGACACACAGCAAAGACATACCCACTACATCACACCCCTTTTTGGCAGACTGGCGTGTAAAGTTAATCAGGCCTTTTTGGTGCATGACCAATTGTCCAGCAAACGTTTGTGTAAATCTTTCACAGCATCTAACACATTGCTTGGTGCAGATGAAGGCAGGAAACTTCATCACTAACACTGGAGTTTTCACTTTAATAAAGAAGTGATCAGCCTTCTTGTGTAATCAACAAGTGCCAAAAATGTTTACACTGCATTCACACACACACACACACACACACACACACACACACACACACACAATAATAATACAGCAACATCCTCTTTTCACAAACCACTTTCCTTCTGTCAGCTGTGACCTTTAGCTTTTCAGAGGCTTATTCAGTTTGTGCTGGAGTCATTCGTGGCCTGGTGAGCTCTTCAATCTCAGGGTCATCAGACCTCTTGTCTTTGCTTAAAATGGACTGAATGGTCTCCAGAGAATGTTCGATCTTGTCCAGCCTCATAAAGATAACCCTCGAGGGTTATACGCGAGTATGCTGGTGTGGAGGAATCATCTAAAATATAACAGTACATTTGAGCAATTGTCCTATTTTAAAGGTGTCACAAGAAGAACATGCAGTATACTGTTGTATACTGATGCAGTACACAGTAGGCTGTGTCCGAAATCACATAATCAGTACATTTGATGCAATAACTACTGAATGGCCGTTGAAACAGTACGTAATCAGAATGTGTGTGTATTATGACTGCAATCCCAGACATACAACATCCGCCATGTTGGCATTGTCAGGTGACCTTTGATGTCATCATACCCGCACATCAGGAAAGTGAACGGAATTAATAATGTAATGTGGGCGGGGTTAACGTTCTGAGGTAAACTAGTTACCGTTAGCATTACCGGCTAAGGCATGATGGAGATAACAAAAAAGGTCTTGATTTAACCTTCAGCAAGTTAACAATTTATTCGAGTATTGTTAAACAAGTCCTGTTTAACCAAGGTTTAAAGCTGTCTTCCAGCATTTTTCTTTTCCTGAGCTCGCCTGCACCAGTCCCGTTGCATTATGGGACATCTGACTCACGACGTATGCATCGCTGCAAAATCTCTCCGTAAGCAGCACAACATCCGGGTATTTCTCGCCTGCAGCACTGCTTTTCCCCTACGGTGTAGAAGTGTAGTACACCATTTCGGACGCAACCTTTATTCTGGCGCTCTGTCTGCCTTGTCCGCCATTTTCAATATGCAACCTTAATATTCTTTCTGCTGCACTGCATTCGTCTGTATTCACAATAAATCACTATTAAACATTTTTTTAAAATCAGATAGCTGTCTGATTCATACGTTTCATCAACTTTTCATCTTCAAATTTTCAACTTTTTTAAGACTCGCATAACCGGTGGATGGTAACTTTTTCCTTTTTTTTTGCGCCCTGTCAGCGTCCACTTCGTCCGCCATTTTGAATTCGCAGCTGCTGTACTTGCTATTGGTTGTTATGGAAACCTAATAGCCTCTCAAGTGTATGATCACAAGCGTGTGTAGTGCATTTGAGGTATCTTTTATAATTCATTAGGCCTATAGAAAATAAAAGTGTTCATGGAGATTGTTTTATTTTAATTAAATATGTGTTTATTTGTTTGTTTGTTTGTTTGTTTGGTGTGGAGGAAGACTAGACAGGAAGAATTTTAACTTAGCTCTAGGCTCGTGTTTATTCAAACTCAACAACAACAAAACACAAGGACGGGAAACGGATCTGTCCCGGACTGGCACCTTGCGTGCGTGCGCGTGTATGTGTGGTACTGTAAAAATTTGTAGTACATTTTAATGAACACTAGAACACAATGTAGTATCCCATAGTATTCTATAGTCACTCTAATATTTAAAACACTGTTTATCAATTCAATATAGTCATTTCTACAGTATGCTTTAGTATACATTAACAAAGTGTAGTAAATACTATAATATCCTACAGTGTACCACAATTTACTACAGTTTACCATAGTACATACTAAAGTAGGCCTATACTACAGTTATTTTCATGTGGGCATGCTCAAACCTCAAACTGTAGCAGGCAAAATATTCTGCCTTTGTTAACACAAATACTTTGTTAAACGTATTACAGCAAAGTTTTGTAATAAAAAAAAAAGTTCTGTCATCTCAGGCCTCAATAACATCCTCAAAACATTTGACGAATGTTTCTGTGAGAATGCTCTACCTTTGTTGTCATGTAACATAATCTGTGGCCTTGACAAAATCCTCAAAACATACTCTGAATGTTGGCGTTAAAACGTTATATCTTAGTTATCATTTAACCTTATTGGAACATTATTTGAAATGAGACAACATCCTTAAAACATTCTTTAACATGAGATTAAAATGTTTTGTTTGAAACATTAATAGAACTTGTAGGTAATGTTTTTGATAAATAATTGGCATTTTATAGTTTGGATAACAGGGATGTACTTTTAAAGTGATCTCATCAGTCAGTGTCACAATATAAATGGAAATGAAGAAACGTGATCTTTGGATAATACAACTTCCTTTTTAACACGTGACTTGTGTGTGAATGTGTTTAAGTAACATCGCTCAGTGAATGTTGTGGGACACTGAAATATATATTTTTTAAAAATCCAGTCATTTATCTTCAGTAAGCACTTTATCCCGGTCAGGGTTGTGGTGGATCCGGAGCTTATCCAGGGTGATTAGTATGGTTAATTGCTTCTTCAGGGCAGCACTGTGTTACTTCTGTGTCGATACATTGAACGCCAAGGTGATTAGTATCGTCATTAGCAGGTTCTAGCATTTTCAGAGTCTTATCTAGATTTTTTTCTATGATCTACCTCGATTTGTCTTTATTGCATGGGGTTTGTTTTTTTTAAACAGAAACTTCTTGATACACACGAGGCGTAAGACGTCAACACATATACAAACGCTGTAAGTTTCAGAATGGACAATTCAGCAGCGCGCTGGTGTAAATATTAAGCTAGAATATAATCTTAAAAACTGAGACAGATTTTGCTCTATGAGTAATCCTTGTATGGAAATGATTTGTGACTGTGTATAATTCAAATAGTCAGATCGGATTCATGGACACACAAATGTATGGAAGAGACGATCAGTAATGCAGAAGTGCACCATCGTCTGTTCTCACTCTTAGGTGAAGGAGTTTGACTCGATCACAAGGCTGGATCAGTGGTACACCTCCATGTTACTGAGAATCAAGAAGACCATTCAGGAGGATGAGGGCGATCTCCACAAATACTGTGAAAATAATGTTCTGGCTCATGATGTCTTATGCACATCAACTTGTATACTCTTCCTGACTCATTCATCAGCTGAAAGTCACAATGGATCACTTCCTCACTTCCTCGTTACCTTCACGCAGAACAGCACTGAGCGATATTTATTGAACTGCTGACCTTTTGCTGAATTCTGTGCTTAACATTCACAAATCGCTTTTCAATTCCTCGTGATTGTCTTCACAAACGATTGCATAAATATTTACCATAAATGAATGGTAAAATATGTCAATGAAATTTGTAAAATAATTTATTTTCTTCCCAGAAGACAAATGGGCACAGTTTTCCAGTTTATCGCTGTAATTTCTATAATCACTGTAATCGCCAGTTAATTCTAGTTAGTGGTTATCTGTTACTTCAGTAACAGTATTATGATCAGTAACTATTAATGGCTAAGTATTTATTGACATACATTTTCACAATTTAATATCTTATTCAGCACCTTGTTTAGCTGGAGTTAATGAATTACTCCACAGCAATTTGCCAATGGTTAAAATTTTCATTAATTAAAGAATGACACGTTGTACATTTTATCCAGTTAAGTTCCTGTTAGTTCCTGTAATCGCTCACGTTATAGCAGCTATAAACATTCATGCCCTCACCAATCTATATTTTTTTCTCTCTTTTGAGGTTAATAAAAGCTTGTTGTGTTACTAAGAAACCTCAAAGGCCTCCATCCTGATGATTTTCCCGTGTTAGGAAAGCTACAAAGTGCTGACACTGGAGACTCCTTCAGAAACTGTTAAATAAACATCTCCTGACAGAATATTTCACATGATATTAACAATTACATGCTTTTTTTAATCAATTTGTTTATACACATCCCTGTAAATTATCTGTTATTGTAGGAATAATAATGTATTAGAATGAGCGCATTAATATACACACAGAAATGTGATCAACCTTCTGGCCAATCAGAATTGAGCGTTCAACAGAGCTGTATAATAACAAAGAAATGAGAAAGCAATGTCTGTCCATAACACTTTATTATAGTCACATATGTTAAAATTCAAGATGCTTTCAACGGTGTACTGGCCCTTTAACTGTTAAAATACTTCAGTCCTCTTCCTCCTCTTCCTCGGCGTCGTTGTTTTCCAGTTTCGCCTCTTGTGCTTCCTTCAGAGCCTCCTCCTCCTGGACACTGGGGTCCAGTTCCTCTGTGATCTCAGGCCCATTGGGGTACTCGGACTCTGGGGGAGGGGGGAGGGCCGGGGTAAAGTCCTCGCCCAAGAACTGCAGACCCCAGCCGATGTATATGTTCTCAAACTTCTTGCTGAAAAATTGAGTCATGTAATCAGCTGAGGAGATCCTTGTACTCCAAGGAGGGGTCATGTAATCATCTGTATCATAACAAAGTTGACTAGAAAAGCAGTTTCCAGCACATGAGGATGTATGTTATTTGCTATCATAATAATTCTATTAGGAGCTGAGTGTAAAAGAGATCTTACTTGCCACACGCGTACGCATAGGCACCAGGCCACACGTTGGAGCGCACAAAAGCAATGGCATACTGGGAGATTAGGTCTGAGGAGATCCCGGTACTCCAAGCAGGGGTGTTATTAACCTCTGAAATATAAGAACATATTCGTAAGATATGTTTGCTCAGAAAGAAAAAAGTGACACCCACATAAAGTCAAAGACTCACCTGTGTCCGCAGACAGTGGTGTGAGAAGCGGTGGTCCAACCTCACGCTCAGGCTCGTCGGGATCTTCCTCCTTCTCCTCTTCCTCTGCATCTTCTTCAAGAAGATTCTCTGTTTTTTCAGCCAGATTGGCCCACACACAACGACCCTGGTGCACACACAAAGATAATCAGAAATCCTTGGTTTCGGTGGCGTGGCCATATGTTTTCCAAATCAGAAATCTTATTTGTGACCCACTCTAATGTTAGCCTCCACCCTCACAGTTTAGCAGGAATTGTTTGCTATGGGAGTTCATGGGTGAAAATTGACTAACACTAGAGAGAAATGTGGGGAAAATTCTCATTCTATTTTCTTTCTCACCTGATTGAGAATGTGCGGAATGTGGTGGACCCATACCGACAGCGACTCTGCCATCTCCTGCACGTTGACACCTTCAAAGTCAGGGTTCTCCTCGATGCTGTCTCGCGCTGCATTCTCCTCGTCTTCAGCCTCCTCTTCCCGTAACAAATAGAACCCCAGTGGACTGACCTGGGTCTCCGCCGAGATGCGGGCGATCTGGGCACGCAGGTAGTTGGCCTCGTTGCCAGGGAAGGGTGGGTAGCACACGATGGGAGCGTCCAGGCGCCCGGTGAAGAACTTGCGAATTTGTCGCGCGACTGTGATCTGAGCAGGGGTGATGTCAGGAAGACGGACCCAGGGCAGGCCCGGCTCTTGGCACACAAAGTAGGTGAACTTGTTGGTGCCGGAGTGACGAGGCTCCTTAGGGACTGGGGTGGGTGGCTTGTAGCTTGACTTGGGGACTTTGATTACCTCATCCTCTTTTCCAGCCTCTCCCTTATCCTCATGTGTTTCCTCCACTTCCTCTTCTTCCTCATCGCCCATGTAGTATGTTTCAGCCACCAGGTAGTTCCCTTCGATACCAAGGATTTTGCCCCAGAATCGGCAGCTATGCAGGGGCTGCACATCCACCAGCTGCTTCAGGGCCAGAAGAATCCTCTGCATCTCCACCCAACCCAGACCAACCCCAATCTGCTCCATGAAGAATGCCATCTCAGTGACATCAGGCAGGGGTCCCTCCATCTAGAAGGAAGACAAATAAGTTGTATGTGAAATCTCCACTCTTAATGTTCCATTGCAATGGCTTCTTAGCAGTAATTTGATCACGGATGCCTACCAATTGTAGAAAACTATTATTTATATGATTATTTTCCAGTAACAGCATGACTGAATGTTTTATTCCTATTACACCACAGCAATTTGCCAATGGTTAACATTTTTCATTAATTAAAGAATGACACGTTGTACATTTTATCCAGTTAAGTTCCTGTTAGTTCCTGTCATCGCTCACGTTATAGCAGCTATAAACATTCATTCCCTCACCAATCTATAAAATGTCTTTTGAGGTTAATAAAGGCTTGTCATTTTACTGTGAAACCTCAAAGCCCTCCATCCTCAGGATTTTCCTGTGTTAGGAAGGCTAGGAAAGCGTTTTCGTCTGAGCAGCAGTTCGAAAAGATGCTAGCTTTATGTGTCTCATGGGTTCTACTCAACCACATTTGTATGTTTCATTCTGTTTAAAAACTCAACCCAGTTGCCTATTTAAAAGCAAAATGCAGCCATTTTTTAAGCAAAGAAGCCTATGAGAAAATGAGATTGTTGCCTGAGATGGGCTGACACATCTATTGATGGTTAAATGCACATTTATAAAGCGTTACAAGAGCTAAATGCCACTGCAATCATGCAAGAAAGGAAACTGTTCTGACTTGCACCTCGTTGGGTTCTCCCTCGTCCTCTTGTTTAAACAGCGCACCCTGTTTCTCAGCCAGCAGCTCAGAGGAGGTTGTGGACGGAGCATCCCTCATCATGCTCTGCTTATCCAGCACCGTGCTGCACTTTACCTTGTGGCTCAGATCTTCAATCACATCCACGGCGTTCTCTGGACGCTCGTCCATCACTTTGGTGAGCAGGCGAAACAGATGGTCATAGCTGAAAATGACAGTAAATGCATCACTTAGCAACATCCTATTAGTTAGGGTAGGTAATCATGATGGTTAGGTTGTTGTGCTAGATGGTTATGGTTAGCTAGGGTAGGTAATCATGATGGTTACTGAACTTAAAGTTTCAGAATGTAATGCAGCTGTAAATTACTTCATATTTCGTAAATAATATATTTTTAAAAAACGATGAAAAGTAAAAGAAAACAGTCCTACTGGTTGTTGTGTTAAATAAAAGTTACTCACAGGTTGAAGGTTGTTTCTGGTCTGTTTTTCAGCAGGAAAGCTTTAAATCTCTCCACAGCCTGCTGCCTTTGGTCAGCACGCGCTTCAGCAGAAGTCTCCATGTGTCTGTCGTTCAGTTTAAATAAAAGGAAAATTGTTAAGTTGATCTCTGGGTCTCAGTTCTGAACGTCTCTAGTCTGTGTCACGATGTTTCTGTATCAGATCAGATACATTTGTTTTTGTTCTTGTAATGTGTTGTTTTGTGAGCGTCTAATCAATTCTCGTCCTTATTCTCTCTCGAATATCGTTTTATTATCTGCTCGAACAGACAGACGGCTCTTACAGTCTCCCTCCAGCCTACAGCACGTAATAGAGTAGAATTTTGGTGATTACGTCATAGTTATAGATGTACTAGATGCATGTTCTGTTTCTATTCGTGACGTGTTCCTAGGGTCGTCGCCTGGGCGTTTGGGGGTTGGGTGGTGACGGTTTGGTTAAGCAGCCGCTCTTCCTGAAAGCGCAGTTAATCCAGCCGCACAGAAATAATTTAGGAGCGCAGTTTATTACATACTTAGCGGTAACAGCACCGAAAACGGAAAACGAGCGTCCGCGAGTTCATACACAACAACAACAAATGAACAATAATCATTTTAAATAAATAAGTAACAAAAACAAACATTGATAGTATTTTTGAGTTTACAGGCTGAATTTTTTTTTTAAATTATTATTATTATAATTCTTTACATTATAAAATGGCAAAGTCGATCAAGTTTAAATATTAAAACATGAAGCTGTATAAAAATACATTTACTAACACATCTTTAAGGAAACTATATGGTTGTTGTTGTTGTTGTTATAAATCTAACCGTAAATACATTTTTAAAACGTGTAGATGGTTCATTTCACAGAGGAAGTCTGACATCAAAATATTCATAATTTACTTCATCTTAAAGCTGAAGTAAAATGGACATTTCAAACTGGTAGACAATCAAACCCTGTCAAATCACTCCATAGAGACCTGCTCTGTGCTCAGAATCAAGATCGATGAATTTTAAACTCATTGGATCTGTCAATATAATTGTCCTAGGAGGCACTTTTTAATCCATTATAAAATGGATATTGCAAATTGGTAGACAATCAAACCAGCTCAGATCAGTTCACAGGAACGTCCTCTATGCTCACAGTAACGGTCAATCAAGGCGGTGGCAGCTGGTTCATTTTGGGTTGTGGGCAATGTAGAGAGAGGCTCGTATTTCATATTACTTTTGCCAACAACAACAACAACAACAACAACAACAACAATAATAATAATAATAATAATAATAATAATAATAATAATGCCACTTCAGTACACCTATTTTTAAACTAAGATTAAGCGTGGCACACTATAAAAACCATCATGACATAAAGCACTAATGTAAATAATAGCGACCAGCAAAAAGATAAAGAGAGGCTCACATTTCATATTACTTTTGCCAATAATAATAATAATAATAATAATAATAATAATAATAATAATAATAATAATAATAATACCACGTAACTAAGACTATTTTTAAGCTAAGATTAAGCGTGGCACTTTTAAAAACCATCATGTCACCGCTAAAGAGCAAGGCTACGCATAAAGCACTCACATAATATATAATTAATATATATCAATCTTAATGTTAATTAATGTTCATATTTCTATTATGGTGTACTGTTCTATTATGGTGTAAAAAAATGTATTTTGATGCTTTGGGTACACTGTTTCTTGAAACTTTCGTGTCAATAAAGCCCCTGCTGTCGGAAAGTAAAGAGACTACACAAATGTAACAAATATTCTTCTCGAATACAGTCAGATTAAGTCAATGCTGTGATGTCAGCCCGGAGGTACGCGCCCAAAACAAGAAGAGCGCTCCTCGTGTAACTGCCGCTGGGGTGCTGAAAGGACAGTTCCCTTTCAGCACCTCTGGTGTTTTCTACAGGATCAGCGGGTGGCTGGAAGGCGGGGCGCCCCGGTCCAGACTACACACGCTGGGTCGTTTGTGAACTACCCCGCTCCCCCCGGATACAATAAATGGCTTGACGATATTTCTAACAAAAGCCCTGGTTGAATATTTACTGTGAGTTTGTCTGTTATGATGAAAAATGTGAATATTGTCATAGTACCACCAAATGAAGGAAGTTGTTGAATGGTGCTGGTTATGGCAGGGTGCTTACCCCTGCACAAAGACGGATGCTTCATAAAGTCCAGTTTACATAGCAGCATTGACTGACAGTGGATACAGTGGTAATGCCACTGTGGTCGGCAATCTAATCCACATCTGTGAATGGTATACCCTAAAACAGTGGTTTTCAAAGTGGGGGCCGCCAGGGGGCGCCCGGGGAGCCTCAACAATTTGGTGTGAAAACTAAATAAATGCATGATTTTTTCAAGTATATCAACAATATACTCAATTTTTTCAAGTATAGTTTTTCAAGACATCTTGCAAAAGGGGGGCTTTGGTCAAATGATAATGCCATTTTGGGGGCCTTGCCCGGGAAAGGTTTGGGAACCCCTGCCCTAAAACATAAGAACATTGGACTGTAGTATTATTAAGATGATCATCAGTGTAAATTATGAATACCCAAAATCTGAATAAAGAATCTGGTTACCACAAACAAAACATAAAGTCAGTGGTTTGGATTCATTGCTCAAATTGAATTAATCATAACATTCAGTCTGCTTTTCATGCATAGACATATCATAACTCAGTTTACCTTTCCCAAGAGAATGTTTGCAAACTTTACCTTCGTGGAGAACTGCACGGTTGAAATGGTTCTCTAAATGGGTTTTGATTTTGCTAAACTTTGTTGAGTGAAACAAAGCTGAACTGCAGAACAGGCAGCGGAAGTCCTTGCAGCATGTGGTGCATTTCTTCAGTTCGGGCAAGGATCTCCATCAGGGGCGGAGCAAAGGTTTTGTCTTTGGGGGGCCCCTTATTATTAATATCTTGTTGTAGCCTATAATATAAAAAAAATATTGGTTCAGGGCCCTTTATTATTAATATCTTGTTGTAGCCTAGAATTTAAAAAATGTTGGTTCAGGGCCCTTTATTATTAATATCTTGTTGTAGCCTAGAATTTAAAAAATGTTGGTTCAGGGCCCTTTATTATTAATATCTTGGTGGAAAAGGGAATTGCATGTCCAACATTATCTTTCTTTTTGTAATAGCTCTTTCCACCAGGGAAACATGTCTCCAACAGAGACATGAGACCAGTGTCATTCAATATAGGAAGACAGTGGATATATTTCACAACCTCTCTTTTTACCCATACTGGTGGAAAAGGGAATTGCATGTCCAAAATTAACTTTCTTTTTTTAAATAGCTTTGTTCATCTGGAGATAGAGACATGAAACCAGTGTCATTCAGTAGAGAGGGACAGTACAATTCTCTTAGTGACTGGGTGCCACCATGATAACTCTCACCCTGTCTGTGTGAAGTCTCAGAGACCATCCCCCACGCTGGTGCAAGAACTTGAACTCTTTGTCATGTTCCTCAAACCATTCCTGAACAATTATTGATGTGTGGCAGGGCGCATTATCCTGCTGAAAGAGACCACTGCTATTAGGGAATACTGTTGCCATGAAGGGGTGTACTTGGTCTGCAACAATGCGGTACGGGTAGGTGGTACGTGTCAAATTAAACATCCACTTTCACTTGCCCATTTTTCCTACTTCCAACAAATCAACTTCTAGAACTGGCTGTTCATTTGCTGCCTAATACAGCCTATTCCACTCCTTCACAGGTGCCATTGAAATGAGATGACCAATGTTATTCACGTCACCTATCAATGGTTTTAATGTTATGGCTAAGCAGCTGTATTGCATTCTGGAGCGTTGAGTCCAGTGTCTGCAATAACACTTACATCTCATAAATAGGACATGCCCACTGTCCCTGGAAAAGCTCTTGCGCGTTTGTTTTTCGGAGCTAAACCCGACAGTTACGCTTTATTTTTGAGATTGTTGAAATTTTTCTTCTATTAAACGCTATTGTAACTGCTCTGGAAAGTTACAAGTGACATCAGCGGGGCACACAACCATTAACTTCTCACAAGAATAATGAAAATACAGCATTAACCATGAAATTAACACCAGAATCACTGAACACATCACAAACATTTCAATATAAACATATTTAATTTGTTTCACGGTGCATTTTTCCTTTAAAGCTCCAGGCTACCCTTAAGGATGTGAGAAGTCAGGGGTTGATCTAAGCTGCTGGCTTTTCTCTCACCGGGATTTCAGGAAAGCTGCTTCACTAGGGACTGTGCTTAAAAGATGGCTAAAGGAAGTGAAAGAGAAACAGCAGAATGCAAATGTTTATAGTAAAGAATTTGCAATCATGACAAAAAAACTAATAAATGGGGATGTCTCGTGTGGAGGATTCTTTTCTAAAAGAGACAAAGGTTTTCCTTTGTTACTAAGTTAAGGTAGGTAGATGGGTCTAGCATTGGGTGCATTAATAATAATGTCAATGGAAGGTACAATCCAGATGGAAGAAAATTAGATGATTCTCTTACTGTGTAATAGCTTTCAATACCAACCCTGGACACAAGATGGAGACATTTTAAATGAAATGACAAAAAAACGGACCAAAAAAACAAAAAAAACAAACAAAAAACAGTTCAAAATATCAGTATGTTTGACCATATGGGTGTCATGTGACAAGTGCAGATAATACAACTTTAAAAAAAAATCATTTAAATGTACTCTTTAAAAATGTATGGTGAGACAAAATGGGGCTTTCTTGTCAGAATTCCTCTGCATCATTTCTAATAAACAAAATAGATGGACAAAAAAAAAAATATTTTAATGACTTATAATACTTCAATAAAAATGATCCTCCAATCATTAATGATGCAATGTTGATAAGATTTGAAAAGATCTCAGATACTGACTTCTACCCAAAAAGGCCGTCGATATGCAAATTATCTTTTTTTGGTGCGCGTTCACGAGACGGAGGAACAGAGCCGTGCACGCGCGGAGGACAGAAGCCGGAAACATGGCGGCGCTCATGTCACTGACTCAGGTAACTCAGCCTTTTAAAGTTTTCTTTTTATTTTATTTTCAGCTTCGCGACAAACATCGAATGACTTTAAACTAGCTAGCTACGATACACACCTCAAAAAGGGTTTGCTCCAGTTTTATGAGAGCAAAATGAGGCTAATGAGAGCTAACACAAACCGAGTGTGTTCAAGCACACACTACAGCTCTGACAGGAAGACGCTTTCAAATGCAAGGCGGAATGCCGTGGCCTTTCGTGTATGATATCAACGATATATGTGATAATATCACTTAGAAATGCGTTTTTGTTTGTTTCGAAACTTGTAATGTATCCATGTCTCGGTGTGTAGGTGCGGGAAGATGACGACGACAACAACAGCAACCACCGTGTCTCCTAGACGCCCACTTTAATACTGTTACATAACCAACTATATATTAATCTGTATATAAACCGCTATTAGTGTGCTATCCTGGGGATTAAATCATGAAATACGTCTTGTATTAATATCTTAAAATACTTTTGACACACTTGAAAAGATTTAATTCAATTCAACAATACACACGCAGTGGTGCTTGAAAGTTTGTGAACCCTTCTGTTGTCACCTCTGGCTTTAACAATACAGTGGTGCATGATGGTCAACAAACAGACTTCATATAAAAACCATAATGAACTTTCCTTTGCTTTTACGCTATCCGTCGTTACCCAGATGAGGACGGGTTCCTCTCAAGGTTTCTTCCCCTTAGCATCTTAACACCGGCTCGCTCAGTTGGGATAAATTCACACACTTAAAATCTGTACCCTGTGTTTATATGTTTCTGCAAAGCTGCTTTGAGACACTGTCCGTTGTAAAAAGCGCTATACAAATAAAATTGAATTGAATGGTCCATCAATGATCCAGTGGTTTGCCACTCCTGAGGAGTGTAACGATGGTCTTGAATTTCCTCCAGACTTTTATAGATCCCGGTTCTTAAAAAAAAAAAAAAAACGGACGCTCAGTCACACCAGACCGTCGTCCGATTGATTGAAAACACCCGACTCTAATTTCACCTTCAAATTAACTGCTAATCCTAGAGGTTCACATACTTTTGCCACTCACAGATATGTAAAATTGGATCATTTTCTTCAATACATAAATAAATGACCAATAATATCTTGGTCTCATTTGGTTAATGGGGTTCTCTTTAGGACTTCTTTTAGGATAAATCTGATGATGTTTTAGGTCATTTATCCAGAGATCTAGAAAATTCTAAAGGGTCCACAAACTTTCCAGCGCCACCGTATTGTTAAAGCCAGCGGTGACAGTAGCGAGGAAAAACTCGCTGAGACAACACGAGAAAGAAAGAAACATTAAGATGCAAAAAGAAGTCCATCCGCTCCTTGGTGACACCAGAGAGTGAGATTATACGTTGGTACCCTTCCACAGTTATACAGTATGAGCGCCATCGTCTTTATGATTACAGCAGCAGTTGTTCGCTTCAAATCGACAGCACGCAGATAAGATTATCCACTGAAGCAAGATCGAGACTTTGACTGTTTTTGAGAAACGCACATCTTTAGGGTATCCATGTGAAACCATCTACAGCAGCAGGAGATGAGACACAAATTCAGAAAGCTTAAATTTCTTCCAATGTCCCACCCTGGGTCTGTGTGTCAGCTGTGATTCGACTCGTGCCAAAGCGTAAAGGGTTAAGGTTCTTGATCAAACTTGGTGGTGCCGTGGCTTGAACTTAGAACCTTCCGATCAGTACCCCAAAGCCTTAATGACCGATTTATTTACTTTTTTTAATGTTTGTTCTTTATTATCATGTTAAACGTCGTTGTCCTTTCATTTTTATATGTTGATTTTTGTCTTTCACTGTATCTTGTTCTTTATTTTAACCACCAGATGGATGTTCTTCTCCATCTAATTATATAATAATATTAATAATCTTTCATTTCTGTACTTCTGTAGATATCAAATGGAAACCCAGCATATGAAACCTTCTACAAACAGGTAAAACGGTATTGCTCACATACCTTTATGAACGGTTTATAGATAGATAGATAGATAGATAGATAGATGTAGATATATTTGTGGTGGCCTGGGAAAACATGTCATGTCAGTAAAACACTTAAAGTCCCCATAAAATCAAAAGTTTTCTGGCTTTTTAGTATGAATATGTCATTCTTAAGGTTCTCTATGTGAGGTAAGGTAAATGCTGTTGGCTATTTAAAAAGGGGGAGGAGCCACTAGATATGTCCTGTTCTGACTTCCTGTTTCAGTGGAAATGATGTCAACACCTCAAAATACTGCTGCGCAGTTCAAGGCAATTCACATGGACTTTAATAACGTGCCATGAATCGATGCCATTTATTTTGTCTCTAAAGTGCACTTTTCTCCATTTTCACTTTACCAGAGTTTAAAATGCAAAAGAGAGATACTTCAGTTTAAGAAAACCTGTAGTTTTCACAACTATATGTCGTAGAAAATGTCACCATGGGAAGGTGTTTTTCCCCAGGCCACCAAACGTGTTGATGTTCCTGCGCAAGCTGAGCGTTAATGTAAATGCTATTGTTGCATGTACGCGTTGTTGAATGCATCTGGTTGGTGCAGGTGGATCCAGGAAACATGGGCAAAGTTGGTGCAGCTGAAGCAGCGCAGTTTTTGAAGAGGTCAGGGCTTTCAGACAGTACTCTGGGCAAGGTAAGCCATTTTAGCTCTGCATCATCAAAACTACCAACCGGTTCAGTTAACGGAGATTACGCGTACTGTTAAATATGTATACAACAATGCTGTCGAGTTCTTGTTTCTGATTTTATATATATATATATATATATATATATATATATATATATATATATATATATATATATATATATATATATATATATAATGCATGTGTGTGTGTGTATAAAGATATATATATATATATATATATATATATATATATATATATATATATATATATATAGATAGATATTATATAACAGCAGCTCTGATGGTAGCGGGTTTCAATTAATGCACATGTTCTAATGCGTTATCATTTCCTTTCTGTAAGGAGATGTTTATTTAACATTTATGGAAGGAGTCTCCGGTGTCAGCACTTTGTAACTGAGTCGCTTTAAGTTTTCAGGACAGAACACGCTAACAAAGTAACAAGCTGCAAATTTTGTCGATTTACCTTTGAGAGAAAAGAAAAGAGAGGCTGGTGAGGAAGCAGACTGTTTATAGCTGCTATAATGTGATTCGTTTCCTATAACAGCACCGCCTGTTGTGTTTTCCTGTACTCTTTACATGTCATTTTTTTTCTGCTTAGTTCTGATAATTGGTAACATAGTGGGATGAACCTTTTTTCATATTATTATTATTATTATTATTATTATTATTATTATTATTATTTCAGATCTGGGATTTGTCAGACCCAGAAGGAAAGGGCTACTTGGACAAGCGGGTACGTGTGTCTGTTGTTTCATATGAAAGTAGATATATTTTGTGGAGGTGGTGGTGAGCCTTTTTTGTTTACATTTTCATGCACTACAGAATTATTATTATTATTACTGTTATGCCACAGTACGTTACCTATTCAACCAACCCATATGACACAATTATGTGTATTTTATTTACGTCTGATGATGTCTCTCTTCTTGTTTTGTTTTTTTTCCCTTGCTTTGTAGGGTTTCTTTATTGCACTAAGGCTCGTGGCTTCAGCACAGAATGGCAGTGATGTCAGTCAGGCCTCCCTGAACCAGACCATGTCAATACCTGCTCCTAAATTTGTACGCATTTCTTCCTTCTTTATGGAGAAAAATGTCACTGTATAATTTGGTATTTAGTGCCCAACTGAAAAAGTGTTGCTGAAGTTTCATTAAACGTACAGATGCAAGTAAACCTTCGTCATTCGTAAGTAAAACGAACGAAATGTCCTTTTCTGTTTGTAGAGAGACACAGGCAGCCCTTCCTTAATATCTTCATCTTCCAGTGACTCCACGTGGACCGTGAAGGTGAGAACGTGTGCGTTAAAGATTGGTTAAATGTAAAAATCTTGGTTTCATTGCTGTAATCTGCTACATTAAAGAGTAGAGTGCAAAAGTTTGTACCCCCCATGTTTCTCAGTGCTGTTTTACAAACTGCTCAGAGGACATGAAACAGGTGATAAAAGCAAAGTTATAATAAGAATTTTCACTATTAAGATCTTACACAGTATTTGGCTATTTGTATTACTAGTGCTAATAAATATCTTGTTGCTATTCATTACCTTGTCTTCTTCATTTTGTACTAAGGGTGTGCACTGTAATTGTACTTAATTATAATTATTTTATGTGCTCTGTGTCTCTCTCTCTCACTCTCTCTCTCTCTCTCTCTCTCTCTCTCTCTCTCTCTCTCTACAACTGTAGTTTGATGAAAAAGCTAAGTATGACAGCATATTCGAGAGTCTCTTGCCCATCAATGGGCTTCTGTCAGGAGATAAAGTGAAACCAGTCCTCATCAATTCAAACCTGCCCCTTGATGTGCTTGGGAAGGTATGTTATGTAAGGAATAACTTACAACAAGGCCTGCTGCTCTAGCAAAATGAACAGCAGCAAAGTTGATTTATTTTCCAATAGTTTCTGTTATTACTTATGACAAAAAAACAACACAACGTGTCAAAATTCTGACCCTGGAGAGAAAGTCAGCAAAAGTCTCACAAACGTCACAATATCAAGGATTATAAGCTTTTTTTTTTTCTTTGTTAAACAAATTTTCTTTTTGTTATTGGTCTCCGATAATGTAAATCGTCTGTCGTACAAGTCCCTGTGAACGAGCTGTTACTATAGAAACGATAAACTGTTATATCCTGCGCTTTAATGTAAACTTTGCAGCCAGGATTAGTCAGAGAAAATTAATCACCACCCTCTGACCAATCAGATTAGAGAATTCAACAGGTATAAATACAGTTTATTACTGTTTACTACTACGTTATAGATGTTATGTATTAACATTAAATAGTATGTCTTCTTTTTTTTATTATTTTATTTTTATGCAGGTTATGACATTTATGTTTTATGTTCTTTTGTCAGATTTGGGATCTCAGTGACATTGATAAGGATGGACATTTGGATAAAGAAGAGTTTGCAGTGGTGAGTTGAAAATCTGATCCAAGTATACAGTATTTCTCATTATAATGTGTGATATGTAGGAAAATGTCAATACAAAGGACCTAGCAGCAAAAAAAAAAATCTCTGGTGCATTTATAATCTGTTTTGTAAATCAGTTCCTAAGTCACAAAGTTTATGGTATAAACATACACTGGGTACTGTAACTTATGCTTTTTCTTTTTCCTCAACTGATATTTATGGGGACAAAAGGACATATCTGGTGCTCGAGGTGATTCATTGAGTGTTGTTTATGTCGCCGCTCAGGTTATGCATTTGGTATACCGAGCCCGAGAGAAAGAACCTCTTCCTTCCATCCTACCGACGTCCATGATCCCTCCATCCAAGCGGAAGAGGAGTGCAGTTACTCTGGCTGGTTCTGTACCCGTTCTACCTTCCAGTCCTTTCCTCTTGAAGGAGAACCTTCGGCCCACAGCACCTCTCTCCAAAAGCCCTCTGACCATCACCTCCAATCTTTCACCCTCAAACTCCTTTAGGAGCTCCAGCCCAAGTCCTAATCCCAGCCCAGCACCACAACTGGTATACACACACATACACATTGTTTCTTATTACAATATTTAAAAAAAACCAAAAAAACCCCAACCTAACATTGGTAAAAATAACAGAATAGACAATTTCTTTTAGGAGCTCTAGTTAGTTGCTCCAAGTACTTACTAGTCAGAACATCTTTTGTAATATTTGTTGACTTTCCCATCACATTATACCAGATGCCAAATTCTGTTGCACTACAGGCCACATAAAACAATCATACACATGGTCTCATGATGTGGACCACCACCTCTCAAACAGTCAGGACGATGGGACATCTCATTTCAATTCAGGAAGCTCCCTCTGTTGCACTAGCACTCAAGCGTTCTTGAACAGGCACAGTAAAGGGCAGGACGGTATTTGTTTGAATTTTGGGTTTCAAAAACGACCAACTCTAGCCAACGTTCTCCAAAATTGCTGAATAATAGCTTTTAAACGTGAAAGGAAGGATCTTCCATGTGGAGATGTGGAGTGAAAATGATTCCTAGGTTGTAAAATAAACAGGGAGCTTTACAACAGGTAACGAATGGTAGTTTGATGGTTATACAAATGTTACCACCCGGAGAAGACAAACATTCCCACCCAGTCCGAACGCTGTATCAAATGTCAGCCCAGACCTGCAGAAACATTAACAGTCTCAGTGGATAAAGTTTAAGGATATGTTTTATGGCAAGTCAAACGTTGCCTTCGGTATTTGTGTTTTAAGAAAAAAAAAAAAAGAAAGAAAGACGTAAACCTAAACTTAAGTGAAGTAGCAGCACGCTTTCATCCGGGACTTGCAGGATAGTTTCACTGTCTAACCGAAGTGGCACTTACTTTAGGATCTTTTTAAACAGCCCAGAGTTTATGTTTCAAACCTGTATGTGCTGTCTTAGCATTGAATCTGTGCTAGCGAAACTGGTTTATCAGCCTTCTGAGCATGGCCTCATTCCCCATTCCTTTTGTATTCATGTCATCATGACATACATTGTGCTGTTTGCATTGCAACACCTTTTTAGTGTGTTTTCCTTTTCTGGACTTTTCTGTTGTACCTGTCCATAATGCTGTGTTGAAAAAGATGATTCAATTTTATTCATGGCTTTATTTATGATGGAGCTTTGAGTTGTAATTATGTATATGATCGTGTGTGTGTGAGTGTTTGGACTGAATTTGGAAATTGATGTGTTTTTTTGTTTGTTTGGGGGGGTGTTGTAGCATGCTTTGGCGAACTGGGTGGTGCCCCAGGAGGACAGGGAGCAGTATGAGGAAATCTTCGAGCTGGCTGACTCTGATTTCGACAGCATGGTTGGAGGAGGTGAAGTGAAGGACATCTTTATAAACTCAGGGCTGCCCCAGAGTGTCCTGGCCCATATCTGGTAAAGATGCTGACACACGGTGTATTTGTTTCATTCATTTCATCACAACTACTGGGCTGTGTAAGGAATAAAACTTGATGGGGTGGGATGGGGTGGGGTTTAGTACGGCACACCCCACCCTGGGGTTGATTTTATTCCTCTTATGTCAAAGCAGTTTGCCGGGACGAACAATGTTTTTGATGCTTTTCATCCATTTACAGTTCCTATAATTACATTTAATATTGTGGAACATCCAAGAGATATGTCACTTACACATAGAGTAGCTTGAAAAATCCGTTCCCTCACCAGCCTCTCCTTTTTTATGACAAAGTGCAAAGTCCTCTGTCCTGAAGACTTTCTTATGCTACTGTTATTACGTTGTGTATTTAACAGCACTGTGGTATAAGAAACATTTTAAATAGCCGCACTGTCCAGTCAATCACGTGGTGTATAGCCATAGCATGACATTTCAAATTAAAAATCAATAAAATGATCATGAACTTCCAGAAAGTTTTGTTTTTGATGCATAGTTCAATCCAAACCTGTGTTGTATTAAACTAAACTATCTCTTGGAAAAAAACAAAAAAACCAAACAAACACTCTGACTTTATCTCTCGTTTACTCTCTTTCTCTCTCTCTCTTTTTTTTTAGGTCACTGGCAGACACCGAAAATGTAGGCAAATTGACCAAAGAGCAGTTCAGTCTGGCCATGCACCTTATACAGCAGGCAGTCAAAGGTGTTGACCCCCCTCAGAGCCTGAACCCCGATATGATTCCTCCTTCAGAGAGGGGCTCTGCTACCTCTGCCGTGAGTCCATGCTGAACTGAGTACACAACGTTATCTAGAGGTGTCCAGTCTTATCTGCAAAGGACCACGTGGCTGTAGGTGTTCATGCTTGAGTGAAATGAAGACCTGCAGCTACATCAGCTCTTTGAGGATAAGACTGAGACACCAATGTGCATGTACTGTATGGTGGACAACGACACTGTACTTTGATGCCCCCTAGTGGCTGACAGTCGAATTTTTTTTTGTGTGTGTGTGTGTGCGTGTATTGGTCCATTTTGCACAACAGGAATCAATGGCATTGTGTTTTCCAATATGTATAAGTACACACAATTTATAAATTAAAATATAGTATTTTATTACGTAATTGTACAGATTGGAGGCATTTTTAGAATCAATATTTCCTTTTTTTCGTTCTGCTCTCTCTTTCTTCTTCACTGTTTCTTTATCCTTAGGCAATCTCATCAGAAATCTCCTCATCAGCCGGTTTCGAATTCGCTGGACTCTCCGGCATGTCCAGAGTAAGTCCTTTTAAATTTTTGCCTTTCAGTTCATTCAGTACTGACATCTAGTGTTTACTTCCATGCACTGCAACGGATAATCCTTTTATTTTATACACTCTGTAATGGGTTATCATCAGGCATAAACATGGAAAGCTACTGTGTTTTTTCTTTTTCTTTTTTTCCCTCTCAGTTGTTCTTTTTTTTTTCAAATTTATTTATTTATTTTAGGAGATTAGTAGTCCAGTGATGCCAGTGGAGTTGACAGGAAACAAAGAGTTTGACGACATTAGCCAGGAAATTGCACAGCTTCAGAGGTGATTTGTAACAATAAAGGAACATCTGTGGAAACCTTACAGATTTATTGGCTCGTGGATGACAATACATTTCTGTGTCTTTTTTTCAGTTTGTCTGGCAAGTGTGCAGAATATTGCACTTAACTGTCTATTTATTTATTTCTATTTGAATAGTGAGAGGCGGACCATAGAGCAGGAGATCAGGCAGAAGGAGGAGACCCTTCGTCAGAAGAACAGTGAAGTTCATGTATGGCTCAGTCTACAAGACATTCTTTAATACTTAACAGCACACAGCATTATCTGCTCCACTATAGGAGCATTTTCCATTGCACTTTTTAATAAGAACTGGCCCAAACTGGAACCCAAACAGACTTTGGGACTACATTTTAGGCTGGTCTGTCTGTGTGTGTGTATTTGTGCCCTCAAGTACTTATAGTACCATTTTCTGCTGTGAAAAGTTTCTGTATTTTTGCTCAGAAGAAAAAAGTCTCCTGAGCCTACTTTTTTACAGAGAGAGTAGCCGAGTGAGTAAAGTAAGTGTGTGTGTGTGTGTGTGTGTGTGTGTGTGTGTGTACATGTACGTACAGGGCATGCAAGTGGACCTGGAGCAAGAGAACGTCAGCGTGAAAGAACTGGAGCGACAGACGCTGGGCGCTCAGAACAGACTGCAGGAAATGGAGCAGCAGAGGAGCAAACTGGAGAGCAAAGTGACCGAGGCCAAGAGCAAGGTCCAGGAGGAGAGCAGCAGGGTGAGAGAGACGGAGAGGCATAGACCAAGAAAAGAGACACAAAAGAGAGATGGCAGTAGAGAGGCAGAGCGATAACCAGAGAAAGACAAGAGAGAGATTTATAGTGATTGAGCGAGAGACAAACAGAGTGAGTTATAGTGATTGGGAGAAAGAGAGCGAGAGCGG
Organism: Ictalurus furcatus; assembly: GCF_023375685.1. Taxonomy (NCBI): domain Eukaryota; kingdom Metazoa; phylum Chordata; class Actinopteri; order Siluriformes; family Ictaluridae; genus Ictalurus; species Ictalurus furcatus. Next base: position 19,231,809 of record NC_071274.1, read on the forward strand.
GCGGGAGTATTAGGATCTAACGCATTATCACCGATCTGGTTGTGTGTGTGTGTGTGTGTGTGTGTGTGTGTGTGTGTGTGTAGATCTCCTCTTTGCAGACGCAGCTCATATCTCAGGAGGCGTCTCATCAGACGCAGGAGAAGGAAGTGAACAGGACCAAGACGGACTTGTACTGCCTGGAACAGGAGGAGAAGCAGCTGGAGGAGAGCCTGCATGCAGGAAGAGCCAAGCTAGAGAGCATCCTAAAACTGCTCAAAACCTCTCAGAATGAGATGGATGAGGTTAGAGGCAACACTAGAGGCAGTTTCACTTCAGCAGTTTGTTTGAATGTATCTGAAGGTGCTTGTTTATCTTTTGTCGACATCTCATTCTTCACGTAGGTACGGGAAGAGATCTCACAGATCCAGGAGCGGCAGAAGGAACTGAATAAGACCATCGAGCGCTACGACAAAGTTCTCGACGGCAACACGAGCAACCTGGCTGAAATCGACCAGCTCCTTGCTGAGGAGGGTTCAGGACTCAGCAGCACTGTGGTGAGACTACTACTTGTTAAACGCCGTATATTACAAATATTTTCTGTTTCCTCCACCACTTTCAGAGTCTCACTGCTTTCAGTCCCAAAGCAGTCCCTTCTACTTCCTTCACTGAACTCCCACTGAAGATGTAAAGAAATGTCATTTCCAATCATTCAATTGCTTTCAGTGTGCACATCCTCTAAAACATCCACTGGTTAAAATATTCTGCATGTTATACACAATTACTGGTTGTAGCGCGATAATAATGACTGCTGACCAGATATGATGTCGGTGATGGAGAACTGTCAGTACAGAATTGCTTTAAACCACGTCTCGCATAAGTGACGTGTAAACAGCACAGAAATAAGTCCAAAACAACATTAGTATTACTCACAAAGACACCAAAAACATACAGCATGCCGATTGTATGCCCTTTCTTCACGCATGAGGTACGATCACAAAAATAGAGCTCCAGAAACGTTTCTCATCCTGTCATAACGCATTCTTTGTACATGCAGCCGTGCCACTCACTGTTAAACCTACTTCCCTGGAAGCACGCGTCACTTTCACAAGCTCTCTCCTTTCCCGAGCAGGAAATGACTAGACGTTTGTGACGCAGTAGAAATGATTACAATGATAACATCGCCCCCACCCCCCCAAAAAGGCTGAGCAGGAGAGCAAACAACGTCTCTGAATGGTGCGTCTGTTTCAGGAGGACTCCTCCTTCAAGTCAAGGCTGGCCATGTTTAATAACAACGCCGCTCAGAACTTCAGCGTGGATCCCTTTCAGACTGAGGACCCCTTCAAAAGTGACCCCTTCAATAAAGGTGCTGTGATGTACTGAACCTATAGCTTACAGTGTGAGTAGTGTGCTTAAGTCCGATGTATCCCAAATTACACCCCCCCCGGTGCAAACTGCAGGTTTGACTTAATGGAAAGCAGTATTTTAAAGTTTTAAATGTATAATAGAACGTGTGTAGTTTGGGTTTGTGTGAATTAAAAGGCATTTATTCCCTACAGGTTTATATTAATGCACCCGTTCTGATACATTATCATTTACATAATAACAGCTAACTCACAGGATTGTATTATAGATATACTGTCAAATTTAAGCCTAATAATAACGTCTCTTTAAGGAGACATTTATCTGATATTTATGTCAGGAGTGTTTGTGCTTTCCAAGCTGCGTGTCTTTATAACTTTGAGAGAGAAAGAAATCAGGCTGGCGAAGGGACTCGCTCGTTTTCTAGACGATCCGCAACCCACGGTACTGTGCAAAAGTCTTCGGCACATGCCAAAGTGCCTACAAAATAATGGAATGAAACGTTTCTACATTTAAAAGAAATACTGCAAAGAATATTTGGTCTGATGACCTTTTGCAGAACCAGCCACAGTTCTTCTGGAGACTTGCTTCTTATTTTTGCAGCAAAACCCAGCAGCCTTCACAATGTTTATTGTCTGAAAAGTGGTTTCTTTACTGACATACAAACATTTTACTCTAAAAATCTAAAAGGTTTTTGTACTGACTCGATAATGTAGATAAAAATCTAAAATAAATCAATAAAGTGCCTTAGACTTTTGTACAGTACCATATAATATGTTAAACTATTCAGTTACAAGCAGGTAAAAGAATGACCTGTTCATTAACAAAAAAAAAAGGTAAATTATTGGCAAATTGCTGTAGTATCAGAGAAAATAAAACATTTCAGAAAATAATCAGGTAAGTAAGAGTAAGTCCAAGGTGCGTCACATCGTATCGCATCACATCACACCAATCTGTTGATTATTTTCCTATAACAGCACACCCCCTAGTGTTTAATTCCTTATCCATCTTCTCGTGAAGATGTGGCCCATTAGCTACACAACATTCTGCTTCACTAACATCTGCATTTCTGTATTTATATGAAAATTTCTGTGTTTGGACGAGCCGATCATACAAATGCGGTTTCAGGCAGAACCGAAACGATCAGAATCCATGTTAATCCCTGGTATCAGGGGAAAATAATCGATAAAATAGATCAAGAAATTATTTTCCTGATCTACCACACTTAGGTGACAGTTGTCCAGTTGTTATATCTAAAGGATTGCCTTTCTGTTGTAGCTGACCCATTCGGAGGAGATCCCTTCAAGCAGAGTGACCTGTTCAGAGACCCCTTCAGCAGCTCGGATCGCTTCACTAAAAGTCCCGCCAGCCCATTAAACGTGAGTGTCCTCTCAAGGGTTTTTCCTGGTTTGTTTTAGGATGCCGCTATGATATGATGTATGTCAGTTTACTGATGGGTAAATTAAAATTCAATAGCATGTGTGTGTGTGTGTGTGTGTGTGTGTGTGTATATATATATATATATATATATATATATATATATATATATATATATATATATATATATATATATATATATATTTTACAAATGAGGACACGTATTACAGTCGAAAGGAATAGTCCAGTGATTGATTATTTTTTTCTCCCTCTAATTCATCTTCCGCATAGGTATCACACATATGTACGATGACTATAGGCAAGGATCTCGACAGTTTTCCTTGTTCTGAACATCCATTTACACAAAAGTCGCTTATAATGGATGTCTAAGTGTAGTCAATAAATGAAGCAGTCAATAAATGTACAGTTATTATTAAAGTCATTACAGAACTAATAATAAAATGTCTTAGCAAGGTAGGTTTTTCCTCAATTCTCGAGCGATACTGTATAAGTGATCATTGAATGCCCCGACAACTGCCCTTATATTCGATTAATCATAGCCTAAATTAAATGCCCCATGTGGTAAATAGAGATTAGGCTGAAAATAGTTTGAGTATTGCTTTCCGACTGTGAATTATAACAGCTTTGCAATCTTTATTGCGTCTTCTGTTTATAAATATCTGATACAATTTGGTCAAAATGAATGCAGAATAATTCAAGAGTTCAGTTTATTAAGTATAAAGGCTGTTTATGCGTACGTGTTGCCGTGGGCCTAGTCTGGAAAACTAGCCCAATATGATGAAGAAATATCCACAAAAGACCTAAGAGGCCATGCATTATTGTTACGATGGCGAAGACGCCAACATACGTGCAGCACCAGTGACATTCACAAGGCGCTCGATTTTTTCTCATGATCACATGATGTGAGAAAACAGCTTTATGTTATGACAAGATCACAAGAAAATAACTTTTTATGTGGAGATCACGAGAAAATTACGTCGTGATCACGCGACAAGAAAAAATGAAACAGTAATAACCGAAATAGTTAACATGTTCTATGAAAACACAAATCTCTTTCCCAAAATATATTATTTTCTGATCTCGCCTAGACTTTCTGTAAAGATCACATTTAATTAAATGAACAGCCAGATTAACAAGTGCTGTTGCAAAAAATGGCTGTAGGCGAATATAAAAAAAGACAATCTTCAAGGTCATATTTAAAAAATAATATTAATCATTTTTTTTGTTATGCTAAATGCCAATGATATCAGTATGTAGCAGCTGCTTTTACACAGTGTGTTGCTGTCATTCAGTGAGAATGGGATGCAAATTTCTTTCGTATATTAGTTATAGATGTTATAAATGCCGTTGCTTAAGATGTCAACATTTGACCATGTGAAAGGTTTTCCCAGACCACCACACACACACACACATATGGAAGACATTTGATTTTGTTGTTTTTCTGACAGTCGCATGATAGAAACATAAGCATGGTTGTCAGAAACACAGTGTGCTTGTATTCACAGTGAAGGATTATAACAGAATACTGTTTTGCATCTGAGGTTACTTAGGGAATGAGGAACTCCTCTGGGGAAGCACCATCCACTCACTGTACTCTCTAAACCATGTAAAGATTGTCTTATTTTCTCTCCTGCTGTGTCTTACACTCTCTCTCTCTCTCTGTGTCTTTCTCTCTCCTTGTCATGCTGCAGGTCAGCCCTTTTGGAAGGCAGGGGAATCTTACATCCGTCGGTTCTCCTAAGTTGAAAGACTCAGGTACTATATGCTTCCTGCTCGTTCGGAGTTACGTTTAAGTCGGTGAATTTTTCCACTGCGCATTAAAAATGGAAACCAACAGAACATGGGGTTCTAGTTAATTTTCCACGAGCTGGAGAGAAGGCTGGAACGGTTACAGCGATGACCGTAAAACAGACGACGTCATCGTTACAGTGCACAAGGATGCCTTTGTGCAACACGATCCGCTGCAGAGCTGAAATCACTAAAGCGATGCTCGATTAATGCAGTGCTCGTTTTTCATTTTTATTAACTGTAAAGACAAAAGAAAGAACTGGCAGCATGTAAAAAAAAACAAAAAAACAAACAAACATTATTATTGTTATTATTATTATTTATTTTTAAATGGTGCCTGTTCTTTCTTTTCAAGTTTAAAAACGCTTTAAAAAAAAAAAAAAACAGCACTGTGTTGCAAAAGAACTAGATAATGCTGCTTTTTATGCTGTTTATTTGTTTGTTTGTTTGTTTGTTTGTTTTGTGATGGGTTTGGTTGAGGGAACCTAAACGGTCCTGTTTTCCTTTTAAGCGCTTCAGTTCTTTTTTTGGTCATCTTCACTATCTGCGGTTAGCCTTCTCAAGTGTCCATAAGGGGAAGCTTCAGGGCTTTCTGGGTATTGGGGTGACTATATTTTGGTGACAAGATGCTAGATAAAGGTCTCAGTGTTTCATAATGCAGCGTAAGCTCCTCACAAACACACACACACACACACACATACACAAACACAAGCCACGCTGTTCCTCTTAGGCTAACCCATGCACACGCGTTACATGACAAAGCTGTTAACCATGTCATGTTGGTTCATAATTGTGTAAGGACACACACCATGAAGTGTGCAAAAAATTATAGCAAATTTGTGTTACTTTATAGTGGATGTAAGCAAGCAGTCATTCCCTCACCAGCTTCAGCTTCTCTCTCTCTCTCTCTCTCTCTCTCTCTCTCTCTCTCTCTCTCTAAAAGATAAGAAACGCATCTTGTCATGTTGCTGAGAACCCAGAAAGCACAAAGTCATGAAGACTTTTCCATGATAGAAAACTTCCTGTCTGTTACAAAGTGCTGAAACTGGAGACTCCTTGCATAAATATTAAATATCTCCTTACAGAGTAGAAATACAGAGCCCAGGGAATTAGCTCTTACTATAGAAACAATAATGTACAGTGCAGTGAAAAAGTATTTGCCCCACTCCTGATTTCTTCTGTTTTTGTGTAGATCTCATACTAAATTGTTTCAGAAATTAAAACAAAATCTAAGATAAAGCAAAGGCAACCGGAGTGAAGACAAAATACAGTTTTTCAATGATGTCGTTATTTATTGAAGCAAAAAAGTTATCCAATATCAACTGGGCCTGTGTGAAAATGTATTTGCTCCCCGGAGTTACTAATTCCACAAATCTATGATAATGCATTCATAACGGGCTTCAGCTGGATTAGACACAACCAGGTCTGAATACTGCAAACCCTGTTCAATCAAATCAACATTTAAATAGAACTTTTTCAACAGCATAACGTTGGTTAAAAGGTCTTACCCAGTAACACACTATGCCAAAGTTGAAAGAAATTCCAGAAATTATGAGGCAATTGAAATACATCACTCTGGGAAGGGTTGCAAAGCTATTTCAAAGGCTCTGGGACTCCAAAGAAACACAGCGAGAGCCATTATCTCCAAATTGAAAAAAACTCGGCACAGTAACGAACCTTCCCAGAAGTGGCCGTCCTTCTAAATTCCTCCAAGAGCACAGAAACTACTCATCCAGCAAGTCACAAAAGAGCCAAGGACAACATTAAAGGAACTCCAGGCCTCTTTTGCATCAATAAAGGTCACTTCATGACTCCACTATCAGAAAGACTCTGGGCAAAAATGGCATCCATGGAAGAGTGGCGAGGAGAAAACCACTGCTAACCCAGAAGAACATTAAATCTGAGTTTTGCCAAAACACACCTTGATGATCCTCAAACCTTTTGAGAGAATGTTTTGTGGATTGATGAGTCGAAAGTGGAACTGTTTGGAAGACAGCAGTGCCGTTACATCTGCCGTAAACCAAACACCGAATTCCACAAAAAAGAACATCGTACCTACGATCAAGCATGGTGGTGGCAGTGTGATGGTGTGGGGATGCTTTGCTGCTTCGGGGCCTGGGCAACTTGCAGTAATTGAGGGAAATAATTGAGGAATTCTGATCTCTACCAGAAAATCCTAATGGAGAATGTCCGGTCTTCAATCCGTAATTGAAACTCAAGTGCAAATGAATTATGCAGCAAGACAATGATCCAAAGCATAGGAGTAAGTCCTAGTCCTAGAAATAAGTGAAATAATGATCTCCATTTATCGGAAGTGTTTGGTTGCAGTTATTGCTGCTAACGGTGGCACAAACAAATTTTAAGTTTAGGGGGCAATTAGTTTTTCACATGGTTGATAGGAGTTTGATAACGTTTTTTTCTTCAATAAAAATAATAATAAAACTGTAAGGTTGCCGTTGTTTTATGCCGGATTTCGTTTGAAGATCTAAAACTATTACGAGATGCACAAAAACAGAAGAAATCAGGATGGGGGCAAATACATTTTCACAGCACTGTATAAGAACAAGAGCATTAATATAAACATGTGCATTGAATTTCAGCCAGCACTACTGTCAGAGCTGCTGCTGTAGAAAATGAATCAGCACCTTCTGGCCTGTCTGTTGATTTGAGAATTCACCATCAATGATGGTTATTTATGGAATTTTACAACATGTGATTCAGGCCCAGCTAATACAGTCAGGGAGAACTTTCCAGAAGAAGGAGTCATCAAGTTCACACAAGCGCATTTTAGAATTTGTTTTAATTTCTGCTTTATCCACAGCGCTTCAGATTTTCCTGTGGCGTAAAAGCCTATTTATAGAGCTTTTACCTGCATGAAAAAAAACCAAAAAACTCCAGCCATCCTTAAAATAGTCCTGCCTTAACAAGCTTGACTTTGTGGCCAAACAGAACGGCCCGCTAACATGCTACAGCAGGAAAACTCTCGAGGAACACTGACACTTTTCAGCTGCCCCGATTGCTTACGCGCTCTCTCGCACGCCATAGATGTCGAACAGCTATTTTCTCACTGAGGAAGTCGGGTTCATTTATGAAAAACACAGTCTCCTACATCTTGTTTTGTATGAATACTGGCTTGTGTGTGCTGCATTATTACTGGTCCTGTGTAGCATGCATGGAATAAACACAGAGGGGTTTCCACTTCTAATATCGGTTTGCTGAATGCCAATCCTGTGGTCACAAACACAAGCAGTGCATTGTAGAGAAGTCTTTTTTTGTTTGTTTTTGTTTTTGTTTCCTTTCTGTCTGTTTACTGGTTTATTCATGAAGTCATAAACTGCGTTCCGTAGCGCTAGATGATAAGGGCTGTTTGTCACAGTCCATCGAACACTGCCTCCACTTAACTCTGTAATCACTTAATTAAAGACCTACGTCATAAGCATCGCACGGGGGGGGGGGTTCTGAAAGCAGACTTTTCAGGAGTAGTCATGGAAAACGAAACAGTGCAGCCACAGTATAGCCACGTGCCTAAAATAAACATGCAGCTCCCGGGCTGTTCGTGACGCCGCTGCTGACCTGATGTGAGTGTGTGTTTCCGTAATGGAGAGAAAATAGCAAAAACATGCCTCTGTACCTGTGTGAGAATTAATAAAATACATCATGTCTGTGTTTCTAATTTTTTTTGTTTTTCCCCTCCCAAACATAGATCCTTTTGCTCCATCGGACCCTTTCGACTCTTTTGGCGGGAACAGTGGCTTTGCAGACTTTGGAAATATGTCAAAGGTAGGACGGAGGTCACCGGTGTGAAACGGCCTATTCAGTAATCAGACCGCAGGAAAGCACAAGTACTTTTTGCACCACCAGTAGTCTACGTGGCGCTTGTTATCTATCATCTGCCCATAACTGCCATAACGTTTATGCCTTTACCTGGAATCACGAGTGAAGAGGTTAATGAATTAAGAGTATAATTCAGGGAATTTTTAACCAAGCGTAGCCTTAAAATAGCTGTGTGGCATGTTCTCGGTCATACTCACACTGTGCATATTGTCCTGTCTTCTGATGAGGTTCAGAACTGTTTATAAATCTGTGTTCTCTTTGAAGGGCTCCAGTAGCCAACCTATAGGCCGAAAACCCACCTACCCTTTGCCTCCACCCAAAAAGCCTGTGCCAGCCAGACCAGCACCACCTCCTTATGGTGAGTATTGTTAGTGTGTGTATATCTATATAGATATATCTATTTGTATATATGTATTATATCTATACACGTACATTATACACACGTAAACTGTATGCATTTGCATCAAAGCCGTTAGTCATGCACCATATAATTAGATATAGTTGAACGTCATAACCGCAGCTGTCTGTAGTAAGAGACATTGTGCCTGTCTGTTGCTGTCCCAGAAATGTCCCACTAAGACACAGCGTTTATTATTAGACTCGCAAAGACGTGCTTCGTTAAAGTTGTAGGCAGCGATTTTAGTCGTGATTAGCTGAAGCTAGCTGTTCAGTAACAGGGAGCACTTAGAGGCTAATTCACACTAATAGCACTGCTGAAGAATTATTTTCCTTTAGTCTCGCAGTCCCATTTTAACCGATTTCGTCCTGCTCCGATTTCTTTACTCTCCGTATCGAGTTTTGCAGCTCAAGCCACGCTCCCATTCATATCCCTCTAACCATGACAATATAGAACTAAATTCTAGATCTATAATCATAATCTCCAAACATTTACCGGTTGGTGTTCGTCCACTTTCCTTGATCTGCATCTGCTGCTAGAGATTGCGCAATAGTCAGTGAAGCACATCATCGGCTCTGGTGCTTCCCTTCGTACTTCCGCTTTGAAATGCATATAGATGCGTTTAGCATGCACACCTTAGTGCTGGGTGTAGTGTGTACTGTAGGTACAGCCTGTACTGTACCTGTACTGCAGTGTAGGAGTTAACACTGGACAAGGTGTAACAGTCTCGTAATGTACACACAGGCCATGAAATGGACTCCAACTCCTTTCCATTTTTTTTTTTAAATTAGATATTATTTAATAGTCCAGTCTTTGAAGAAATATGACATGTTTCAGTTCCCTAACAATAATTTGGGGGCGAAGTGAACAGGGTAAAGACACTAAAAACAACCTAGCTTTCATTCTGAGTCAGCAGGTCTTTGGTGCCACACCCGAGGTTTGAATTGGCAACCCCTCGATTGCTAGTGCAGAACCCACTGAACCACAAGAACCATGTGTTCTACACCGTTGCTTGTTTTTTTCAGGGTTTTTTTTTTTTTTCTTTCCAGTTTGATCTTGTGACCTTCATCTTTGTTTGATGTGGGCACTGTAAAAAAACAGGGGTGTCACACTTGTCAGGGGGGTCAGGTAGGGGCTTTCTGGAGGGGCACAAAAGGACAGATATTTGTTTATCTTCTTTTAACACACCAAATTAATTGATGAGTGGAATCAGGTGTCGAGTGAAAAGAAATTGAGAAACTGCACAGTTGGGACACCTGGGGAAAACTGTCCCTGTCTCAAGATCTCAAGATTAGACGAGTCATCCTCATCAAACCATTCCGTGAGATCTTTCTCCAAGAGGACAAGTGAAGATAAACCCTGCTATCGATATGGCTAATATGCATACCCAGGTTTCCCTAAATCATTTCTGTACTTAACTCATCTACATTTGTGTTAGATGTCGTGTCCAGTTCTCGGTATTCATATTCATCTCTCTGTCTCTCTTTCGTTCGTTACTGTATATAGTAGAACAGTCGATTTGACCTTTCATCGTGTGGTGTTTACACAGCTCGGAGCCCTGTGATGTGCTGTTCTGCGTGGTGCTGTGCTGTTTATGTGCGTTGGGTACCAGGCCGAGTTGTTTTTCTGTTGTCACTGTAGACATGGGTGCGGTGCTGCTGTGTTGCTCATATCACTGAGCAGAGGAAATGTGGAGATGGAGCAGGAGAGACAGAGAGCAAGAAAGTGAGAGAGTGAGTGTGAGAATTTGACCGGCATACACACTTCACACCCTACAGAGAAGCAGAAAGTGTGTGGTTCCCACGACCGGCTAAAAGCGTTCTTGCCAGCGTATTCTTACTGCTTTCAGTTTGCTCTGCAACTTTAAGTAAATAGCATGTGCTTCTCTCTCATGTGGTCTGCATCATCTGTTAATGCTGCTACTACTATTAATAATAATAATAATAATAATAGTAATAATAATAATAATAATATTACTCTTACTGCAACTACTAATACTGCTACTAATATTAGTACTACTGCTTTTTTTTATTAGTAGTAGTAGTAGTAGTAGTAGTAGTTGCGGTACTGTTACTACAACTGCTGTTAATACTTCTCCTTAATTTACTACCCTGGTATAACACTTCCCTATGTACAGTTGAGTGCAAAAATTTGCATCCCCCATGGAAAATAAAGGATAATTTACATCTATTTTTTATTTAATTATTTTTACAATTTATTTACATAGAAAATGAAATTTACACTAATAAAAAAAAATCCAAAAGATTACAACTGAGGATCAAAAGCAGCTCTAATGGTATAAATGAGATTGGATGCAGTTATAAAGGCAAAGGGCAAGTCATTACATAATAGTTTAAATATTGTTTTGACCCCCCCACTCCCATATCTATGGGATAAATTAAATTTTTCCGTTTGTCTTAAACTGTCTCAGCTGTATAGTGTAAAAGAAAAGAATAATTAAATATGCATCTGTGAAGAGTGTTAAGACATCATGAGGTTGAGGCATAAATGAGGCAGCACAGTTGAAGGCTTCAGAGATTGTGTAGTGGTTCTCATGGGTGGCTAAAATAATCCATGCCAGTTTCTACTCACTTCTCTCTCTTGCTGTTTTCTGTTTCCTCTGCAGCTTTCGGTAAATAACTCTCTTCACTTACGTGTTGTGCCTCGCCCCTGAGAAAAACAGAGGAAGCCCAAAACCAGTCTCTCACTTGCTCCGAGCAGCTGCTCTGTGACCTTTTGCACTCGGAGAATGGCACACGGGTGATCGTTGATAGTGAGGCTTTATTTTTATTTATTTTTTTTACACAAACCACATCAGCAGCCTAGTTCTTTTTTTTTTTTTCTCTCCGCAATGTTTTTTGAAGCATCAGCATCTACAGACTGAAGTGACTCTCCAGAGCTGCAGAGGCCGGCGTACTACAAAGCCTATGGCTCAACAATCTTGTGTTGTGTTTGTCAACAGTTGTTGTAACGGCTTACGGGCGTTGTAATTGGTTTTGAAAGGTGGCTTGAATTTGCAGAAATGAAACCGCTGCTCTGGTTTTGGTACACCGCAAGTCAGCCCTTTTTAAAAAACTCCACGGCCTGATCTCATCGCTGCTCTTTGCTCAGGGGTCAAGTAGTCATACAGAACGTGCGAACAGTGATTTCAATGCAATTTGCTTTCTAACTGATCCCCTTTCTGAACTGTTTTAGGCACAAGTTCAGCAGGAACTCATACAGGAGTTGCCGCTCGTAGACAAACGCTCGGTGTTCCTCGCTTTCCGAAGCCGTGCGAGGACTCTCTCTCCTCGTCGCAGTCCAGTAGATCCGCCTTAACAGAGTCTCTCGGTCTTGCAGACCTTAGAGCCGTAAGTCGAGTCTAGTTAACCCTTGCAGGTGTGTCCAGCTTAGCCAGCACTGAGTGTCCCCGCAGGCATGCCAGCTCATCCTGGATCTGTGTCTGTTGTGTTGCTTTGTGTTGCATTATGTTCTGTTGTATTGTTCATCCTTGGCTGCAGCCGTGTTGTCATTTTTGTCTTAGTCCCAGCATGCTCTTTCTCCCCCTCATCAACCATTCATTTCTAGATGGCCAGCTGGATAGCCAGCAATAGCCGAGACCCGTAGACCCTGCTGGTCCTAACCGTCCTGTTTTACTTGTTGTGTTCCTCACCCCCACATCCAGCCCACTGTTGCGTCTGCCTGACTTTGCTTGCCTCCTGCGCAATGTCATTCATACGAATCCATTCATTTTTCAGTTGTCAGTACACTCTGAACTTCCGATTAAAGGAAAAGTCCACCCTGAAGTCTGCATATTTACTATTAGAGTTCAAGATTTCATTTGTAATCCAAGTTCTGTTTTTGTTTATACTTTGTGGGTTATGTTACATCACCCATAATTCTCTTCGACAACCCACGGACATTGTAGTCAGTAGGATTCATCTCTGCCTAAACAGGGGAATAGATTTTTAGTCTGTCCGGCTCTCTCACCCCCTCAAACGTGCACGAGAAACGCATCGGCATCCAAACCGTCAACTTTCATGTCAACACCAACACCATTGCCATCAACACCAACACCATCACACTTGTCATCTTCGTAAACTGCTATCTAGCTGAGCAGAGTCTCTTCTGTAACCCAGCAAGACTTCGTCGTACAGCTGCATTGCATTCTGTACCATAGTCTTCACAACATCTACACTGGATTTCTCATTCAAATGGAAAAAAGAAGCTCTTGCTCTTTTGTTTATAGGAGCTAGCAGCAAAACCTCACTGTTATCACTTAAGCACTTAAGTTTGTGTGCATCACACACAGGAACAAACCCACAAATTAGCACCATGGTCACTACACACATCACACACATTTCAATATAAACACATTTAATGTTTATGTAAATGTGGAGTTTTCCTTTTAAAGCCCGGTTACAATAGGAAACTAAGAAGATCTTACTCGGAGTACACATAGCTGCCTTTTAACACTACTTTATACATCTTAAACGTCTACCGTTTTAATACATAGATCATATACAGTACTGTGCAAAGAAATGCTGTAGAGTAAAGATACCTTCACAACTAATTAAATGAAATGTTTCTGCATTAAAAAAATACTATAAAGAGCAGTAAACAGTAATAAATGAAAATTAAATCAAAGTCAATATTTGGTGTGATGTGCTTTAAAAAAACAAACAAACAAAACCCCTTAGTAGTCTCAGTTAAAATTTGTGCATTTTATTTATAAGGAAATGAGCTGGTGAGTTGTTTTGAGCATCTTGCATAACCAGTTCTTCTGGAGACTTTGACTGTCGCACTCACTTCTTATTTTTGCAGCAAAACCATTGTTTTGTCATTTTTTTGTCTGAAAAGTGTTCTCTTACCACTTAATATGCTGCTTTCTTTACTGACATACAAACATTTTTTCTGTAACATTTAATGTTGTGCTGGAAAATGAATGTTTGGAAATCTAAAATGTTTTTGTACTGACTCGATAATGTAGAAGTCATAAAAGAAAAAATCTATAACAAAGTTTGGGGGGGGTGGCCTAAGACTTTTGCACAGTACTGTATATACGTGGAATACAGGCTTTATGCCATCTTTAATGTGAACTTTGTGATCTCTGACTGAAAACAGGAAGTGCAATAGTTAAACCTCCCACTCATCCTTACCCAAGTGACAAACAACAAATAGCAAGTCCTTGTGTTTGACAGTGCAACTTCTGTCTCCTTACATGTTCTGGTGTTAAAATTAACCCTTGCTGTTTATAAATAAAATCAGTCGTTAAACCTGCTTTAAGGTTAAAGATTTCATTTCTATCGAGAGTAATGGTGTGATTTTATTCTGTAGTAAATCTTACTTCCACTGATGAGGTAAGTCTAAAATACGCTGACGCGATTTAGTCCTACAGTGTAAAAGTACCGTATTGGTGCATTTGTTGCTTAGCTACAGCTTTTGCATGCTATTATTTTACTGTATAAAGTGCTTGCATGTGTTTGCTGTGCAAGTGGGGTTTGTTCATGGTGTCCTTCTGTGCAGCATGAGCTGATTTGTTTTGAGGGGGTGTTTTCCCCACCCCCCACCCCCCCACCCAACTTTGAATTTAGCCCTGATTGCTTTAGATTTGTTATAATAATGTGTCTCTCTCCCAGGCCCTGAACATTTGAAGGTAAGTCAGTACATGGGTTTGGTGACCACAACTCAGCTTTCTGTAGGCTTGAGTGTTAACCACAACGAGCACCTACTCCACCCAACAAACACACAAAATCCGCATTGCCTCGTATGTGAAAACAGATTTATTTAGCATGGGAAAAAATTTTTACAAAAAAAGAAACTGTATGAACTTTAACATCATACACCGTATGTAAACTGCATTTTGAATAAATATACGTGTAACAATACATTCAAATAGAGTATACTGTGTAAACTCTTGATACTGTTGTAGTATAGTTGAGTGGATTGGGATAAAAAGCTAAAGCCCATGCGATTGTAATGAATCTCACACGGACTGTAAGGGGTTAATGCTGTGAGTTGGGGTTTATGTGCGTCACATTTGTCATCGGTCACGTCACCAGTCATTCATTTGTGCAGTGAGAAATTGTAGATGCATGGGTTTTTTTTTTTTTAAACATGTATATATATTTATATAGAATCATGCCTCTATATTCTTTATATTGAGTACTACAGGTAATGTAACTATTCATTCATAATTCTATGTGATTATAGGGCTGTCAGATTAAACTAAAATGGAAAAAATAATCCATGCTTCTCAAGTCAGAAATGAGCTCCAGTGATCTCATGACTCGACTCCTCGACTGCTTTTGAGTAAAAGCTTCTAGTCAATTGAGACGCAGTATAGATGTCTTGATCGCTGTGCCATCAATGTACAGTATAGCAACCACCTGAGTATTATCACTGAGTATTATCAGTCCGTACAGGGTTTCACAGGTTTTTTTTTGTGATTGTTGAGGCCAGAAATGCTTGATTTTGCTGCGGCTTTTTTCAAAATTTGCGATGTAACTTGTTTTTTTGCGAAATTGCAATCGCGTGAAATTGTTTTGCACGGCCTTTCACAGTGATATTTGTTGACAAATGAGCCCTTTTAGCTATACTCCTGTGAATCGAAGAGGACTTTGCGTCGTGATGACATCACACGATGCCCAATACGGCGGGAAATCTGCGATCATTTTTGAAACATCGCAAGCTCCTCCACATATTGCGGAGTTTGCTTGATTTTGTGTTCATTTCTGTGTTCACCACATCGTGAAATCCTGGAAGGACTGACTATTATTGTTTATCCATCACAAAATGAAAAACACTGAGATACAGCAGTGAGAGTGTAGTTACAATTTGGAAACCGATAAATCCGTGACAGCCCTCTCCAAAGACCAAGAAAGACCAAAGAGTCAACCTGGGTGACGTTATGAGATTTAAACGATTGTTTTGCACTGGGTTTGGGATTGGGTGGTAGCACAACTGAGCATGTCTGATTGTCAAGTTGTGTAAAGGAATCGCACCTCCATCGTAAATGAAACCCCTCTGTCAGACACTTCCCATTGATTAAAACCTAACCGGGCATGCTGTTATAGGAAAATAATTAATGCTGAGGTGGTGTGATGCGTCAACACTGTTACCACCCTGGAGTTGATCATTTTCCAATAACAGCGTGTCCTTAAGTGTTTTATTCCTCTCATACCGTAATTATTTTTTTTTCTTAATCGTCTCAAAATCTGATTCATTGAAATTCACCAATCGATCCATGCATTGCTGTGTATGCATGAGTGTTTGATTTGTGTGTGTGTGTGTGTGCGCATTGTGTTTCTCTGTCATGTCCGATGCAAGTCTCTCTCTGTCTCTCGCTCTCTGTTAGTTCGGAAATGAAGTCGAACAGCTGGAGTGGGCCAAGCGAGAGAGTAAGAGGGAGGAGGAGCGCGTGAGGAGGCTCCGCCTCCAGGAGCAGCAGGATCTGGAGCTGGCTCTCGCTCTCAGCCGGGTCGACACATCCAGAACGTGAGGCCAGTCCACAGTGCCTTGTCCAGAGCCCAACGCTGCATCGTAGCCATCCTAAATACCGCTTCCTCCGAGGGTAAAAAACAACAGAACACAGGGTCCATTGAAATTCTCACTGTCGAGCGTTCCCCTGAGCTTTGAGGCACACATAACTCAGTTGTTTTCTCTGCTGCTAAAATTGCACTCTATCCTACACTGCCTTACAGACGGGCAAACCAAATCTCTCAAGGGTGCTTCCCAGGTTCTAATTAAAACGCATCGCGATACGCCTTAAGACGAAAATATACCGAACAAATGACCAAAGGTTATACGAGCTAAACATAGACAACTATTTAATATCATTTAAACATTTTTTTTTTGTATTGGCTCTGGGCAAATACAACATTGGTAGAAGAGAAAGTGTCACCATTAGTGGACTTGATTACAAAGACTCTTCTTCTGTTCTGCTCGCTTTGGCGCTGAAATGGCTTCGTTAGTAGGAAATGTACAAAATGCACCTAAACGCACTGTATTTGTTGTTTTCTAATGTAAGAGCCTTTTTATAAACACATGGATCGGTACCTTCACTAGTAGGTGCCTGTTTTATTACATGTTTTATTAAGGAACTTGTAAAAACACTGCAAATAATTTCGACCAAATACTGTCCAAAGAATGTTACAAACCCACTCCATAACCATATGAACAACAAATATTGACGTGTTTATTTCAGTACGCAATTAGTACTTTTTTGTTAAATATATCCAATACTCTTCACTCGGATGTCACTGGCTGTCTAAAAATGCTGAATGGATGATTAAAGTTTTAGTCAAAAATGCAGCCTTTCTCATATAAATGCAATAAACACGGAGTCCCGTGCAGTGATTCTAACCTTACGTTCACGCAAATCGATCACGTCGCTCGTAATTTGTCTCGTCTTGGCGTTTCGTGACCGCTAAGTCACTCGTGGGCGTGCACCGCCAGCATTTAAAAAAAACATTTAAATCGTTGAGAAATGGGAGTAGCCAAAAAATGTATATCTGGCAGCCCACTATACAATTTATACAGACACCTTTAAGTTTGACATGTTACGTGCTAGGCTTTGTTTAGCAAAGCATGCTAACCGCATTAACTACATAAGCTCATCAGACGCACTGACAATCTCTGTCGCTTCCTTCCGAGCTTCATTTTTCTTCACAATCTCTCTATACACATTTAATGAGAGAAGCAATTATGCATATGCATAAACACTGATTGCATATAGGAATTCAAGTTGTGAATAGGGAACTAAAGAAACCTCAGACCGCATGCACCATTGGATTGTTGAGAAATTATTCGAGCCAGTTGTTTGGATTCGTCACGTTTCCACGTCTCCTAATTTTGCATAGAATTGAGAAAAAATGTCACTGAAATCACATACACGCGGAAGACGAACGCTCGCTTGCGTTCATCGCTCGCAACCGCCGCTTGCGTGTGTGAACGTAGGGTTAATCTGGAATCACGGAGACGTCCTGCACTGCACGTTTGTGTTTTCCCCTGCTCAAACGCACCTCCGATTAGATCTAAATGTGGTGGATGAGTGAACAGTGCATTAACGATCATGTCCCTAGCGCGGTTTGGAAGCAGCTAGCAAACCTCATTCATGGTTAAAGCTTATCCTTTAACTGAATGACTTTTTATTGCACATATACAAACTTCACACCAAGTATCAGCACACAAACTTAGGATCCATTGACTCAAAGTGTGACGGTTTCGTTTCCAGAGAGTGAGATTTGATTTTTGGCCTCGGTAGTGCAATTTTTTCCGTTCATTTTTGGAAAGGTCACGTTGTTGTATGATTGATGATTATAACATTACTTTGAAAATTAGCAGTGATGCTGAAGTCCTGATGATTGTTTTATAACCGTTTTTAGTTCAGTTTTCTTCTGGCCTTATTCTGTATATGATGTTATTTCTTGGTGCTCTAATATATTTATTGTGTTTGTCAAGCACTACCTTTATAATATTTCCACTTTCTATACGTCAACAGTAAATGTGATACAAATATTTATATTTTGTTGAGTAGCCCTGATCATGTGTTCAAAAATGATTGAAATGATGGAAATGTATTTTTATTTGCTTTTAACTTTGACATTAAACTCCAATAGATTGTGAAATCGGTGAGATTTATTTCTAACTGAGTCCAATTCCTTACAGATTGCAGATTCCTCCCGGATTACCGAGTGTTGGTTTAGGTGTCCCACACACCTGAACTGCTCCTTTCTCTTGCTCAGGATATTTCACAAATGAAAATATATATATATCTAGATTTTTAAAGCAGCATGAGAGTCTGCTATTCAGATTTAAATTTTTTTTTTTTTTTTACTTCTGAAGTGAAATTCTATGCAGGCTGCGTCATTGGTGTAGACCTCAGAATTAATTACACCTGTGTATCAGCTTTCTTAGCAAAAGACAGACGTTTACATGAAGTTTTGTTCTGAGTTTAAGTCACCATGATACAGCACGAAACGTGAGTTTCTTCATGTCTCAGACTAATCTCCAGTAATTTCCGCCGTTTCAGTCATTCTTTGAGCTGTACGGTGCGTGTGCCTGATTAATCATATTGTTACAGGTATTGTTTTCAGTTTCATCAGATTTCCCCAGAGATTTGTCCCTGACTCATGTAGGTCATGGACCACACTATAACTGTTTCATCGTGTATAAGCGTGAAAAAATAAGAAAGTGATATAAATAAATAAATATAAATAAATAAATATATATATATATATATATATATATATATATATATATACTGGTTCTAGATGTAGCTTATGTAAAGACTGTGCATGCTTTAGAAGCATTGTTACTAACTGTACTCTGGATGCAATAAAAAAATGCATGTGTATTCCCAGTTCCATGTTATGTTTGCCCAATTACCTAATTAGTTTATGCAGTCTTTATGTAGTCTTTATAATCTCGGAGAAAAAAAAAATCTCATCTGCATTTTCAGGCTGTGGCGTTCTTCCATGTAAACATGTTTTTGAGTCTGGCTCGCACCTATATTTTATCACAAGTGTCTGCAAGGGTTGCGCAAACTTGCAAACTCTCCGCAGTGTTTAGTATTGGTTGTCGTATATGAGTGCGCCAGTGCTGCAGGTGGCGCTATTACATTTTTATAACTTTTTTTTTTTGCTGCTCCTCAAAGACATCCATCTTGGAACGGATCGGCTTGGGCGTCCCTCATTGGTAACGATCGCGTGGTCAGCTGCCATGCGTATGACCCGGTCAGCGAAAACATAACACGATGTCTGTTTGCTCTGCAGTTACGCAATTTTGTTCGTGCACGCCAGCTGAACTCCGTCTCCGTATAAAGATGATTCTGGAAGTATTAGCCGTATAATTCACCCTTTGACCTCATTATAACACAGCTAGTAAAAGTAGTTCCTAACTACAGCCAGATCACGCCATCAGGTCACGTGTATAATGCAGCAGGTGGAAAATTTGGAAAAGATGAAGATTTTATGAGGCATTTGGAGCGTGTAACATTTACATATGAAAACGGCCATGCTCTTGAGAGGAGGCGGGACAGCATAGTGTCTCTCCCATGTCAATCACAGCAGCACTAGCCATATGAGCTTGTGTATGCAGAAGAACCCGGACAACACGTTGCTCAGAGCGTTACACTGCCATGTGATGCAGCAGGAGCAGCAGAAATTGTGGATGGCTGGATTCTCGTGTCTAGGAGGAAGCACGTGTTAGACAGCTCATGGTAGCTTGTTGTAGGATAACCTGCTTGTAGGATAATCTGCTTGTCTCAGCACTATGGCTACTGATGTATCCACTCCTGTGAGTTTGTAGTATAGGTTGCAAGCAGAGATGTGCAGCACGTGTGCCTATGAGTTTTACACTATGTTCCTGTTCGTATTTGTTTTTATGTGTATAATGCAATTTCCCTATTAAGAAACTTCCTTTATCTCACATGGCATTTCCTTTCCGTTTCCTCAAAGGTTGTGTATTCGAAACGCCACACAAAGCCGTCGTAAATGCTCTCGAGCGCTTTTTAAAGCCGGCTTTAGACCGAATAGGTTGAAAATGAATGCAAGATTTCGATCCAAGTGTTCAGCAGCTGGATGAATTTGTGGGTTTTGGTATGTCAATTACAGCCATTTGAAATAACAGGACATTCCTCAGCGCGCTTTTCTATTCACTAAAAGCTTCACAAGGGGCTCGAATCGAAGGTTCGGAGCGAGAAAGGCGACGCGAGAGAGAAGTAAGAGGCCGGGTAAGGCTCAGGTGACATTGAAGTACAGGGCTAGGAATTCGTTTCTCGTTCGTGTTATTCTTTGTCGTTGAATGACGCCTCTCTCTTCTAAGCGTCCACATGTGTGGTTCATTTGAAGACTTCTCGTCAGGCATGCTCAGCCACATTCTTGTCTCGTTTTTAGATTTAGCTGCAGTGTGTCCAGTGTCAAGTGGGTTAATAAGAGGCTGCCTTCGGGGATTCCTTTTCTGAATGCGTTCGTGATGGCTGTGTCAGGGGTCAATCTGCTGTACTTACAGCTCCATTTTGACATTTTTTTCAACAGTTGTTGTTTTCCCAACCCTACACTAATCCTGGAACTCACATTAGCAGCAATTTTGGGTTTTTTTTTAAATGTGTGTGTAGATTTATAAACCCTTAAACATGAGAAGCTTATATTTGCTGTTCATGCGTATACTGATAGTAGAAGTTACTATCCTCAGAACAAAAAAGTGAAATGAGACTTCTACTTTTACACCTCACCAGTTTGCTATTAATAACCTGGCTTCTTGTTCTTCTTTTTTTGTCCCTCCGTATGATAAGTGTTTCTTTTCTGAATCCGTTCGCAATATCTGTGGCAGGGGCCAAGCTGCTGGACTTGCAGCTCCATTTTGATAAACAAGAGTTGTTTATTAACTGTGGGACTTGGTCAGTTTGTTTCTTCAGTTTTTATTTGGTAACCAAAAACCTCCTTATTACGTTAATATCTTTATTATAATTATAAAACAAGGTGATTGTGTGTGTATATATGTGTATCATTGTGTATATGTATGTGTATCATTGTGTATATATGTGTATCATTGTGTGTGTGTGTGTGTGTATCATTGTTTGTGTGTGTATCATTGTGTGTGTGTGTGTGTGTGTATCATTGTGTGTGTGTGTGTGTGTATCATTGTGTGTGTGTGTGTATCATTGTGTGTGTGTGTATCATTGTGTGTGTGTATCATTGTGTGTGTGTGTATCATTGTGTGTGTGTGTGTATCATTGTGTGTGTGTGTGTATCATTGTGTGTGTGTGTGTATCATTGTGTGTGTGTGTGTGTATCATTGTGTGTGTGTGTGTGTATCATTGTGTGTGTGTGTGTGTATCATTGTGTGTGTGTGTGTATCATTGTGTGTGTCATTGTGTGTGTGTGTCATTGTGTGTGTGTGTGTATCATTGTGTGTGTGTGTGTGTGTGTATCATTGTGTGTGTGTGTGTGTGTGTATCATTGTGTGTGTGTGTATCATTGTGTGTGTGTGTGTGTATCATTGTGTGTGTGTGTGTGTATCATTGTGTGTGTGTGTGTATCATTGTGTGCGTGTATCATTGTGTGTGTGTGTGTGTGTGTATCATTGTGTGCGTGTATCATTGTGTGTGTGTGTGTGTGTGTGTGTGTGTGTGTGTATCTGTGTGTGTGTATCATTGTGTGTGTGTGTGTGTGTGTGTGTATCATTGTGTGTGTGTGTGTGTGTGTATCATTGTGTGTGTGTGTGTGTGTGTGTATCATTGTGTGTGTGTGTGTGTGTGTGTGTATCATTGTGTGTGTGTGTGTATCATTGTGTGTGTGTGTGTATCATTGTGTGTGTGTGTGTATCATTGTGTGTGTGTGTGTATCATTGTGTGTGTGTGTGTGTGTGTGTGTGTGTGTATCATTGTGTGTGTGTGTGTGTGTGTGTATCATTGTGTGTGTGTGTGTGTGTATCATTGTGTGTGTGTGTGTATCATTGTGTGTGTGTGTGTGTGTGTATCATTGTGTGTGTGTGTGTGTATCATTGTGTGTGTGTATCATTGTGTGTGTGTGTATCATTGTGTGTGTGTGTATCATTGTGTGTGTGTGTATCATTGTGTGTGTGTGTATCATTGTGTGTGTGTATCATTGTGTGTGTGTGTGTGTGTGTATCATTGTGTGTGTGTGTGTATCATTGTGTGTGTGTGTGTATCATTGTGTGCGTGTATCATTGTGTGTGTGTGTGTGTGTATCATTGTGTGCGTGTATCATTGTGTGTGTGTGTGTGTGTGTGTGTGTATCTGTGTGTGTGTATCATTGTGTGTGTGTGTGTGTGTGTGTATCATTGTGTGTGTGTGTGTGTATCATTGTGTGTGTGTGTGTGTGTGTGTGTGTCATTGTGTGTGTGTGTGTCATTGTGTGTGTGTGTGTATCATTGTGTGTGTGTGTGTATCATTGTGTGTGTGTGTGTATCATTGTGTGTGTGTGTGTATCATTGTGTGTGTGTGTATCATTGTGTGTGTGTGTGTGTGTGTATCATTGTGTGTGTGTGTGTGTGTGTATCATTGTGTGTGTGTGTGTGTGTATCATTGTGTGTGTGTATCATTGTGTGTGTGTATCATTGTGTGTGTGTATCATTGTGTGTGTATCATTGTGTGTGTGTGTATCATTGTGTGTGTGTGTATCATTGTGTGTGTGTGTATCATTGTGTGTGTGTGTGTGTGTGTGTATCATTGTGTGCGTGTATCATTGTGTGCGTGTGCGTGTATCATTGTGTGCGTGTGCGTGTATCATTGTGTGTGTGTGTGTGTGTGTGTGGTTCCCACCCAACCCTACATTAATCCTGAAACTCACATTAGCAGCATTTTTGGGCTTTTTAAACACGTGTGTAGATTTAGAAACCCTTAAAAATGAGAAGTTTATATTTGCTGCTCATGCGTATAAGTTACTCTCCTCAGAACAAAAAAAAGTGTCCTGAGACTTTTACCTTTACACCTCACCAGTTTGCTATATTAATAACCTGGCAACTTGTTCTTCTTTTTTTGTCCCTCCGTATGAGAAATTTTACTCAACTGAACAGAACACGAGCGTACCATGTTTCACACAAGCAGAGAGGTGGAAATCTTCAATAAACTCTACTTCATTTTCACTCAAATGAAACTTCTGCTATTCACTCTGCTTTCTGTATACATGCTTATTTTTTGTGTCATTCCTTTTTAAAGTTTCTCTCCTCACTAATGTTTTGGTTCTTCAGCTATCATTAAGGTCATGAAGGCTTAGAAGTGGATGTCCACCACCTTGTGGACTAGTTTTGACTGAATGTTGAATCCCATCAGCAGTTACACGCTCGGACGTCTCGTTTCGGCAAGCCGCCCATTAAAACCTCGTGTAAATGTGCCATCTTTAAGCTTTATCCCTGCGCTTCTGGATCTTCAGCACTTAGCCCAGCGCCCCTCCGTCCAGACATATCTAAATTCTCTCTCTGTAATTATGGAAATGTAATGTTTGTATTTATAGGCGAAAGCCACAGGCTGCGGGCCTCGTCTCGAAGCAGCTGGAAAGCATCTTGGCCTAAACTATAATACTCGATTCCATAAGCCTGAGTGGGGGTTCAGGAATAGCAGCTTCGTACCCTTGCCTTAACCAAATGCCGTGTTAAGGGCGCATGGTAACCAGTAATGAGCTTGTGTGCCGTAGAGTTTCTTCTGAGGACTCCAAAGCAACATCAAAGCAGCCCATAATAAGAGGTTGAGCTTAAATATGCGAGTTGACTTTTTCGAAGAGGAGGGACAAGTAAGATGAAGAAGAGGACAATCACAAAGATGCACATGGCGACAGGATTATATTCCAATTTAGTTTAATATATACAATAAATACAATACTTACAATATAAAACTTATGTACACATTCTTTTAATGATAAAAAAAAAGAAAAGAAAAACAGAGCATCTAGCCCTGGCGAATGTGCTAGTGTACAATGGGGCTTAAACAGATTATTATTGTACCTTCATGATACAATAGCTAGAAAATATCTTACGTCCATGAAAACCAAATGGCTGAGAATGTATCAAACATGAGGGAATACACAATTCTGGTCCTTAGAACAATTTGGAGGCAGTTTCAAGAGGAAAACGTTGTCGTCACGCATGACTTCAGGACGTTTCGCACAATCCTGGCAGCACAGCATGCATGTTAGATTCATGACTAGAAAGGCACCTTGTCAAACTTACACACTGTTTCCAGTTTCAACATAGCTAGATAGAGAGATATAGAGATTTTTTTAATATATATATTATAGGACCAGCCCTGCATGATGCTGTGTCCCCAAAACACATGCAGCATTTTACTGTCTGCTCTAGAAATCCCACGTAGTACCAGCTACACTGTTACAAAAGTATAAAGAACAATAGAAATCTTTATCGAGCCAAGAGAACAACAACAGCAACAACAGTCTTTTGGTCTTGTACAAAGGACTTAAATAAGGCAGTAATAAGGCTTTGGCTTTCGTTTTTGGCGGCTGTTTTCTGTGTCTCTCACATGTGCCTCTTCATGTGCAGTGCCAGATGGTCGGAGCGGGAGAAGGCGCGCTCGCACAGGTGGCACTGGAAGGGTCGGTGGCCGGTGTGCTTGCGGAAGTGACGTGTGAGCTCGTCGGAGCGGGCAAACTTCCAGCCGCAGCCTTCCCAGTTGCAGTGGTACGGCTTCTCACCTGGAAAAAAAAGATGATGTTAATTCAGTATGAATCGCTTCGTAACACGTAAAAGGAACAACAACAACAAAAAAACCCTCAATGCTGAGTTTTTATTCTAGTAGTTAGCGCATGCGCAAATATTTAACGTTAAATCGTTAGACAAAATAAACCTAGTGTCAGTTCAGCTTTACATCCTTGCTGTGCATGATTTCTCGAATAAACAGAGTTATTATTATTATTTTTAAATCCTCTTACCGGTGTGAGTTCGGTGATGCGCCTTTAGGTGCGAGCTCTTGGTGTACGTCTTGCCGCAACCGGCGAACGTGCATGTGTGCGTGGCCGCGCGCTTCCTCGGCCAGGTGCGTCGCCCGCGCTTCGGTTTGGACTCGAGCAGCTCGAGCGGCGAGGACGGAGGAGTGAGGAGCGCGCGCGGCGCACCGGGCTGCACCATCCCGAGACCGTCATCGAACATGCCCGCGTATGCGCGCGCTCCCGCGTAAGCCAGAGGCACCTGTTGATGCTGGTGTTGCTGCTGCGGTAGAGGCGCGTGGCTCGGGTAGTAGCCGTTCTGCGGAAAAGTGGTGCGGCAGATCTGCGTGTGACAACGCGCCTGGTCGTCCGGGCTGAGCGGCGGCGTCATGTTCCCTGCTGCTTGCGGAGAGACGGCGAGCCTCGGCTGGTCAAAGGGCATCGCGCACGATACGTTGCCCTCCTGTTTGATCCGGTGGCAGCTCTGTGGCACCATGCCCATCACGGGACCGTAGCCGTCCGAGCACGGCTCAACTTTGATTCCCTCGACGAAGTCCTGCCTCGGGAAAGGCGCGGAGTTCACCACGAACCGGCCCTGAATCCCGATGCTGTTGCTGTTGCTGCTGGTGGTGCTTGTGGTGGTGCTTGTGCTCATGCTCATGCAGTACGTGTTATCCGCGTCGGAGTGCAACAGTTCCGCCACATAGCTGTGGGAGTACGGTGGTGGAGGAGGCACGTACGCGCTCCCAGTCTGGAACATGCTGCAGTGCTCCACTGCTGAATTATAGTCCGCCGGTCCCATCACACTCTCCGGACCGGTCGTGTTGGCCAGAATAAACTCCAGATCCAAGAAATCGCTCAGATCCTCGTCGTCCTTTCTGGCACGGCACACATCCACACTCGGTACCGCACACGCCAGCGGCTTCTCCACTTCTCCAATCCACCTCTGCAGAAAAGAAAACGCATTTAGTGTTAAGATCATCTTTAACTGAATCGCTAACAATGCGTATAACTTTGCTGGTATCTTTAATGCGTAAAAGTTTTGCGTAAAATGCGCGTAAAAATGCGTAAAACAACTATTACTTACATTTTCCCAAAGTTTCTCCTTCTGTCCGGCGAATGTAGAAATGGATGGCAAAATGGTCCCAGGTAAAGCCATTTTCCCAAAACGTCAAAGTTATATATATATTTTTTTAAACAAGTCTTTTTTAAGTGAGCGTAAAATACAACGCTCTCCTCGTAAAAAACCAAACAACCCGACAATATTAATACACGTCTGATCCAGAGTTGCTTTTCTGTCCCATAAAGCTGCGCTGCTCCAGAGTCCTTAGCGTGCAGCGAGTGTGTGGCAGGTAAAACCCTCCTCCCTTATAAACCCCGCTGCTGGACCAATTGTGCGAGCGGAGGAAACGGCGTTCAGGATGGAGGTCGAGCGCCCAAAAATAGCCAGTATAAAAGAGCTCTCTCTCTCTCTCTTTCTCTTACTCCACTTACTCTGAGTAAAACACACGCGCTCTCTCCCTCTGCCTGCGCTCATACTCCCATTTAGCTACTCGCGAGGCGTGACGTCAGAGAAGGGGCAGGACTCGCCGGTCCGCTTGATTGGCACCGCGCATGCGCGGCAGTCCTGTCACTCAAAGTTGCCAGATTTGAATGCCTTTAATCATACTGGGCGGTAAAATAAAACAACCGTGGATCCATTTGATAGGATTTGTGATATTTTGGTGGATATTTCGTGACTTTTAAGTCATTTGGAAAGACTAACATTTCAGGACTGTTCATCTGGCAGCTCTGATGGGCTACAGTTATCTAAGGATGGCACGAATAAAAGCCAGAAATGTAACTGCAACATAATATCAACCCGAAATAGCTTACTCATAGAAGCAGTCTGGGGTGTAATTTAGAGAAACAAAGCGACACATTCTGATGGAAAAAGAAACAGCCCAACCACAAGATGTTATTTGGTTTGTTTGTTTGCTTTTTTCACTATTTAAATAAAACAAAACTTTATTTAGTTTGTTGATACCTGCCTACAAAAGACTCACACTTTTACTTTAACCCAAACTACTTCAACTTTGCACCTTCTTAAAGAAAACAAATTAAACAATAAGATTTTTACTCC
Organism: Ictalurus furcatus; assembly: GCF_023375685.1. Lineage (NCBI taxonomy): Eukaryota > Metazoa > Chordata > Actinopteri > Siluriformes > Ictaluridae > Ictalurus > Ictalurus furcatus. Next base: position 19,259,065 of record NC_071274.1, read on the forward strand.
AATTTTATGGATTTTTTTAATGGATTTTTTTAGCTAGAGGACCCATGTAGTGATCATGTAGTGAACATGTCAAATGAATCCAATTTAAAACAGATGTGTATAGTCATTAATATACAGTAACAATGACTGTTACTCATGCACTACCTCTACTACTACTACTACTACTACTACTACTACTACTAATAATAATAATAATGTGTCCCATTTATATAACACCTCCCGGTATTGGTCACATGCGCAATTTAAAATAAATAAATAATCAAATACACGTGATGACAAGTTAATAACACTCCAGATTGGACTTTTGAAGAATGCCATGTGTTTATTTAAAACGAAAACTCCGATTATTTGTTTGTTTGTTTGTTTGTTTGTGTGTGTTTATTTATTTATTTTTAATTGCTTCAGTGAGTCTGGGTCATGGTGCAGCAGCCGAAACTGGTGCAAAGTGCACGTGGCGTGAGAGGAGCGGTCCTCGCCCGCGCGCAGCCCCGCACTAATAGCGCGCGCTCGCGGCGTTTTTGTGTCCGCGCAGCAGGTTTGTCTAAACGCGGGCGCCGCTCGTGTCTCGCTCTCGGCCGCGCGCTCGACGCTCACGTCGCGCGCCATTCACGTGCAAATGAGGCGGCGCATTCAGGTCGGACGACGCGCCGATCGGCGCTGGGATTTATATTCGCATTGTTTATGGAGTCGTTAAGTTTCGCTAATGACGAGTCCTAGGGGTTGGGGGGAGTTTGGAGAGTGTGTGTGTGTGTGTGTGTGTGTGTGTAAATATCCCTCACTACAGACTTTTATCATGTCACGTGCTTTAACAGTAGTGACATGCAAACGACAGGTTAATGGACAGGTCTGCTGGGAATCATTTGCATAAATAAACATCTCGGGACATTTTATGCAGCTCATTTACATACATCATTAAGTGATAGAAACCAAAACCAGGACTGGTGGCACATCTTCACACCTGCTCTGAGTAGGTCTTTTCCTGTCTCTATGGTACATCTTTTGTACATTTAGTACAAGGGGGTCGGGGGTTGGGAAAGGTGCACATGCTGTACCTTTAATGAGCTTTCCCCCCCCCCCCCAAGCTTTAAAGGTACTTCAGTGGTCCTTAATGGTACCACTCCACTCCAAGGAAAAGTTCAGTGTACTTATTAAAAGTACCCTTATTTCCAAGAGTGTAAGCCATGTCGCATATTACAGCACCATGATTCATATTATCTTACGATTCTATTTATAATCTTTAGAAATGACTTTGTATAGCCAGGTAGGTCATATCTCGTGTGCTTTTGATTTATATGATGCTCAGATCAAAAATAGTGCCACGCTGTACATTTTGTTTGTTGTCTCTCAGGTGGCACCCTTCAAAGGTACATCTTTTGTAGTGTATTTGTCACATGGGATCATGGAAGTAGCGTACATACAGGTACAAAAGGTGTAGCTTTGAAAAGGCGAACCATCCCAGAGACAAGAAAAGGCACCATTTAACAGATTAGTAACCTTTCTCTTCTTTCATCTGGAAATGCAGCGATACTGTCGTGCACCCAGTATGAAATGATTTACTGTGCATAATTAGAGCATAATTAATGCTTAAATGTACACTATATGCACCTTTCTAGGAAAGGAACAGTTACAGGTACGCCCTTTATGCCTGAGCAAGTACAATGTGTGGAATGAGAAGTAGGTGTGTATGTCTTTCTGTTTTGTAAGCACTTAAGTTTGAACCTGGCTCGACGCTAGCCCTTGCTCCACAGACCAGCCTTAATATCGTTAATTCCTCGGACGAGTTATGAATCCTTCCAGTTGCTTTGTATCGCTGCTACTCTGCGTATGAGTGTGTCCCGTAATGACTCATTGTAAAAGTAAGCGAGGACCAACATCGTTGTTTTTGCCTCATATGTGTTTTCAAATCAGAGTGATCCATATAGTCCGGTATAATCTTTTAAGACAAATAACTTATGACGGAACCCAAAGAAGCATAAAGAAAGCCTTTAATTCAAATCATTTTCCATTGCACAAAATGACACCAATTATAAACACACGTCATGCAAGCCGGCAAATTCTCTCGCGCTGCCTGACGTGTGTGTTTAAGCTCAATATGACCAACCCCATATACACTCCCAGCCACTTAACAGACACCATTTCTAATTGATGTGTCAACCTACCATATGTGTATGTGTGTGTGTGTGTGTTTCTAGGGGACCTCGGTGTAAAGCATGCACATTGTAATTTCCATGCCCCAGCTTGTGTTTGTGTGTTCAGACCTCTGACGGACAGAGTGTCCTGTTTGCAAAACCCGCCTCTGTTTTCACGGCAGCCGTCGAAAAACATTAGCTCACCGTGGCCCACCTCACTTTTACTGATGCGGTTTCATTTGGAGAAATACCTACTTTGTCCCTTCTTTCACTCTCTCTCTCTCTCTCTCTCTCTCACTCTCTCTCTCTCTCTTTTGCTTGTGACTGATCTGGCGCTTTCCTGGTTTTTGAGTCTGTGATGATTCAGATGAATTAACACACAGCGCTTACTCACATGTCAGCACATCTTTGGGTTTGTATTGAGTCTGGACCAAAGCCTGATGAGCAAATGCTTCCAAAACCCAGTGTTTCTTTGCACAATAGCCTAGGTGGTGTAACAAAATGTACAGTAACTACTGCCAAAAAAAAGCTAGGAGGTAACACTGGAGGCCTAATAACTGAGGAGAGACAATACGCCAAGAAATAACACGATGGTGTGTGCTGTTATAGGAAAATACTGAGTCGGTACGTTTACATGGACAACAATAATCCGATATTAACCCGATTAAGACGATACTCTGATTAAGAAACTTCCACGTAAACAGCGATTATTGATGACCTTAATCCGACTAACGTAATACTCGAAGTAATGACGTGTACCGTTAATCGATCTATGTTCTATAACATGTAAAACGGGAACATGAAAGGAGTATTCTAAAAGCGACTCATGTAAACACCTTAATCCGAATATTGTCTTATTCAGAATAAGGTCAATAATTAGATCACTGCTGTCCATGTAAACGTAGTCAGTGATGCAGTGGTGTAATGCGGCCTGACGTGGATCAAAGTTTGATTCCTTTCCAGTAACAGCATGTCTCAGGGTGTTTAATTCCTCTTACACCACAGGTCAATAATCACAATTTTTCATTAATGAAAGAATTATCGAACTTTACATTATAAACAGTTGTTCCCTCCCTAGCCTCTATTCTCGACGAGAATCCAACGGTGCTGTGGAACAAACACCTATATTTCACATTTTGCTTTTTAAAACATTCTAACAGTTCACTTTCTATTTCGTTTCCAGTCTCCAGGAACCCCTCGACATCTGCTTACAAGGATGGGAACGGTGATGTTTTAGCAAGTCGTACAAACGCCAGCATTGTTGCACGTGGAATGTACGAAACAGAAGGCATTTCCCTGGTGGGTTCATTTTAATGGTAAGCTTCTATCATCACTACTCTTTTCATGTCACTGTGCAGATGTGTTATGTCTGTGTGTATGTGTATGTGTGTGTGTGTGTGCCATGCCCCAGGTCTCTAAGCTTCACTTTCCCCATGCCTGAACTAATTACCCAAATGTGCTGTACCAGCCTTACAGGATAATTCATATCCCGAACAAAAGCGTCAAAAACTGGCAAAAGTTGTGTTTTTGTGTGTGTGTGTGTGTGTGTTTGTTTTGTTTTTAAGGAGAGTTCAAACATGCTCAAACTTGTGGCTCTCATCAAAGAGTCTCATTACATATGACTTTTTGTCTTCTTGCTTTTGTCTCACAGCAAATAAAAGGCTTAGGGATAAAAAATAAAAATAAAAAGTTTAGGAGCCTTCAAACAAACCAAAAAACCTTCAAAGTCCCCCTCTTCCACAAGTTTTGTAGGCCGTACTTGTGAACGCACTTCTGGAGCGCATTCCCGTTTGTGTGTTTTCACTCTTTTTCCGTTTTCAGCATGTTAGTTGTTCTTGTTTTACAAGGCATACCTGCTGGGTACAGACGTTCACGCAGGCCGAGAGAATGGAAGAGCAGGAGCGAGTGAGCAACGTGCTTGTGGAAAGTGTGCGAGGGAGAGTTTGACGGCGAGTGGGCTCCTGCCCGGGCCTTTTATACCGGGTTATTTTTAAACGCACACCCCTTGCTTATTGCGGCGTTTCCTCTCTGGGCCACTCAGGAAGCCAGTTTGGTCCCATTTCCTGCACACACGCGGCCAGATTCGCGCAGAATCACAGAATGATAGCATTCAGACTCACGGGCTGTGCGAAGAAAAATAGAGAAAGTGGGGGTGGGATAGTTGAGAAATGAAAAACAGAGATTGGCTGGCACATGCAGCCATCTTTGGTTGGAATTCAAAGAACTGGCTTGTGTCCAGTTCTAATTTCAGTACACCTCAAATATTTGTGGAAAATTTCTGGAACAAGAACGGCGTTCACGTTGGGGTTTTTTTTCTTTCTTTTTTCCTCCACTACGTGCACCTGAAAGCTGAGGGCCGCACTGTTCTTGCTCTGTTTTGCTACGGGACTCAGTCAGAACGAAACAGATCTGCGAGCACACGACCGAAACAAAAAGAAACCAACAAAGCAACGGCACCTAATAGTCGAGCCAGGGAGTGTTTCTCTCGCGGTCTTACATAAGACTGGGATTAGATCCCATTACATCATGTTGCCATTTGCCGAACATACAGCTCAGTGATTTATACACACTTGGGGCTGCGTCTTTGGACCGACCTGACATGCCTGTACAAATATAATATACAGGATAAAGCGTTTTTAGATAGACTTCAGCTGAAAAGTCGACCATTGTAGATAGTAAATTGTCTGTTGTGTGTATGCCTTGTGCTTTGTACACGATTCCAGGGCTTTCAGGACCATGGGGTTTTAATGATGTGCTGCATCACTGAATTCCCAAACGACTCGAGGCCTCACAAGGTGTGTTATGAATCAAAAGGTCACACAACACCAACACCTTGTATAAATCTGAGCTTGAATCGCTGTGCCGCAGTACGGGTCAGACACTGGCACACTGAGTCCTTAAGGACGTAACTGGGTGTCAGTGTACAGTGCTCAGGAGAGGGAGATGGTTTTCATGTATTAGCTGTTAACATTTAACCATGGCTGTGTTCCGGACTGAGCGCAAACACATACCTGCCTCTTAAAATGTTTTATTTGGGTGGGAGGAGATCCTGAAAGGTGGCTTTTGTTTGATTATAGGAAATGATCTCGTCGCATAAGAGGTTCTAGAACGACGTTAAGGGGAGTCACGCCGTAGTTGTAGTTGTAGCCTGTAAAGTACTACGCATTCCCTGAGGAAAGCAGGATTCAATCAAACACCGTTACATTACAACGTCATTCTTATGGAAAAGTCACATGAACTTTTTTTTTACACATTTTTGTTTCATGTGCATTTTTTCCCCATACATCCATTTTCCATAAGGCTTATCATGGGGGAGCCTGAAGCCTATTCCAGGGAGCTCGGGGCACAAGGCAGGGGACACCGTGGATGGGGTACCAACCGGTCACAGGGTACAATCACACACACTATAGACAAAGTGGAAATGCCAATCAGCCTACAATGCATGTCTTTGTACCGGGAGAGGAAGCCGGAGTACCCTGAGGAAACCCCTGAAGCACCCCTAACCCTGAAGGTGCGAGGCAGACGTGCCCATGTGATTCCTCTCCCTACACGATTCATTTATTATCAAGTGCGACTTTTCATGATTCATTGCTTTTTACATGTGAATTTTTTTTCTTCAGATTTTCACATCAATGTTTTGTTTTGTTTTTTTTCAATTGATTCATTCATTTCTACATGTGATCCCCCCCCCCCACATGACCCATTTAACTCATTCCCCCCACATGACTCATTTAACGTGATTTTTCACCTGAATGATTGATTTCCACGTAATTTTTTTCACATTATTCATTAAACACATGATTTTTCACTGATTTCCGTGTTATTCTTTTCACTTTTCATTTTGTCCAAATGTCCAGCTATCACTCTGACGCCAATTTGTCCAAATGAATCAAATCTCATGAACCATGTGACCGCTTCAGTGTGAACGCAGCACGGACTTCAGGCCTGAGTAAAGTGGGTCTGTTTCATTTCTGCTGCCACAGACATGCACGCAAGTGTGCTTGAATCTGCCGCCTCTAAATTCGGCCAGCTGAATAAACAACACACGCACACACACACACACACACACACACACACACGCACACACACACCTCGTTGATGATGCATACCTGTACAGCCTCACAATTGCTACTATTTAGGTATTGGACTGCTCGGTTGAGCTGGCATCCATCTTTCTGCCACATACTCCTGCATTTTTTGTGCTTTAAAGGAAATGGCTTGAATTTTTCTCTCTCTGGTTCTCAGGAGGAACGAGCAGATTTCTTTAAGTTGTATTCTTGAAGAAATAAGCTAGAACATTAATGCAAAGCAGATGTAAAGACACAAGTAACTGGAGAATGTATTAGTGAACAGGTTAATCAATCATTTTCGTTCTTTTTTTTTTTTCCTGTGTTAATATACATGAAATAATATTTGCACTGACTTTAACGGCAACTTCCTCACATTGCTTGAAAGTCACTGGATGTTGTAATGAAATTGAAATGGCAACACTGTGCTGTTCCGGTCAATGTGTTTCCACTGAAACATGACTCATGCCTCGATTTATTATTATTTATTTATATTTTTTTTTACTAAGAAATGTTATTATCTTGTGATCCACTATGTAATATGTTAGCAATTATTGTTCTGATTGTCATTATGTAATCCTGTAAGCAACTTAACATTCAAATGGTTTCTTTCCAAGCGTGTATGGAACATCCAAACAATAATAGCTCAGTCAAAGAGCATTTGTGGGCCCTTCGGTACACGTGCACTGAATCAACACGCTCGTGTTCTGTAAATCGCAGTCAGAGATGAACCGCTGGTGCTGGTGGAGGTCTGAACCTGAGCTTTGTTCCACCTGACAGCTTTTGGATTACACCCATATTTTTTATGACCTGAAACCAGGCCAGCGCTTCAGAAAGAGGAACGTCAGGAAAGGGCTCAGTTTCTGCGGCACGCTTTCGCTGTGATCAGCAGAGGAAACAGGACACTGGTGGGTCAGTCTGACTCCTGCCCTCTGCTCCGACACGCACCGTGTTAATACAACGGCTGCTCGGGTCACTTCTTGTACACACTGCCAATGCCGTCATCACAGGCGGACGGGTCAATTATACGGCTACTGGCGGGAAGAGGCAGCACAACCTTGTCGGAAATGCTGCCACTGAGATTGACCGCATACCGTAATTCTAGCGATTAAGATCAAGTAATCTACAACGCTGTTGAATTCTTACATAGGATTGATCACATGGTGTTGATTTGTTTTCAAGCTTTAGATTAAATGCACGAGTTTTAATATGCCTTTTAAATATTTCTATAGTTCTATAGTCATGTAACGGATATAAACGGATCAAACAAATAAGGGGAATAAAACACTATAGGAAAATAATCAACTTCAGGGTGGTTTATAAATTAGGGCTAGAGAAAATATACAGGACATACTTCTGTCATTAATGTCGTTAATATGAATAATGACATTAAAAAAAGCAGAAACAAGGAACACGCTTTACTTAAAGGCTCATCATGATGTCCATGATAGTGCCATAAGTATTCATAAACATCTTATAAGCAGAAATATAAACTTACCTTTAAAGGCCAGAGAAAATATCCATACATGTCATTATGGTGTCAGGAAATTGTTAAGCATTGATAAAAAAAAATCTTATAAGGAGAAATAAGAAACACACTTTATTAAGAGACAGAAAAGATATTCCTAACGTCTGTCGTTATGGTTCTCACGACATAGTCATATGTATACATAAAACCCTTATAAGCAGAAATACGAAACACACTTTACTTAAGCGCCAGAGAAAACAGTCATAACGTCTGTCATTACGGTGTCACGACCTTGCCATAAGTAATCATAAAACTCTTAGAACTTCTCTTGACGTAATCATTAGTACATATAAAAACCTTATAAGCAGAAATATTCAAAGCACATATTGAATAAATAAATCTTAAAGCAGCCTGTGAGGTAACTGCTGTTGGAATAAGTCTTCATAAAGCTTTATGTAGGTTTATGTCAGCTGTCATGAAAAGCTCGTGTAGGCCATATATAACCATATATGCAGCAGTAAAGAAAAGTGTTACCAAATACAGTCATAGACTGCTCATTCGTGTGCGACTGCACAGTGATAAAGCTAAAGAGGATGTAGAAATAACGTACAAATCTTCAATTTAGAATATTTCAGTCATTGTGGAAACTGAATGACTACCCAGCCCAAATCAGTTAACCCACTCCACACGCTAATCTGTAAAAGTGGAACAGCGAGGTGAAAGCTCAGCTGTAACAGTTCTTGACTAATGAGTAAATTAGTGAATGTGCTAAAGGGAGTATCCCCAACACTGAGTAATTATGGATTGTGGGCTTGGCTGAAACAGTGGGCCACAGAGCAGTTGAAAAAGTAGTTAGCTTAGTCAAGACGAGTAGCGATGCCGAACGCAGTCACGCGTGGGCGAGTGTCACCGTAAAAAAGCACGTCTTTTCATTGGCAGGGCCGAATGCGTAACGTGGTTGCGACGCATGGCCACGTTCCTCGCTCTGAAGTTTGGCACTTTGCTGCCGAGCGTGGTGCAGGTAGGGAGGAAGTGGTTGCGATCGCTGCGGCTACACACACCCGCTCTGAATGAATGAGTGAGTTTCACAGCGAGACAGAAAAAACGACGCCTGGAATGGTGTTAAAACCGTTCAGTCCGAATGCTTTGCTTTAAATCAGAGTTTGTACTGTCGGTTAATCGGGCGTCGGAAGAGGAGAAAGTCCCTTTTGACTGTTATACAAATCTAACCAGAGGATACTTACTTTTCTCTTTTCTCGTTTCTAATTTGCAGCGTTACTTTAATGTTCAGTCACGCACGTCCAAGAATCTCTATTCCCAAATCAAGTTCTAGGTTTAACTCACAGCTTCTTAGTATTTGGTAGATTTGCGATGTAGCTGTGGAACGGTGGAGGTTTGCAAAATGCACATAATAAATAGCACTGTTCATGTCTTAAGTGTTAAGTTGATTGAATATGATCTTATATAACACTTCCTGAAGTATCTTATTCCTCTTATACCACAGCAATTTGCCCAAGCTTACTTTTATATTTATTAAAGAATGACGTGTACTTTTTATCCATTTGTAGTTACATCTGCAGTTGAGGAACTAACTTGAAACAAGTTAGTTCCTTATTCTCCCTTACATTACAACAACGATAAACAGTCATTCCCTCACCTGCCTTTATTTCTCTCTTTCTTGAAGTTAATGATGCAAAATACACAGCTTGACGTGTTACTTGTTAGGAAAACGCAAAGCGCAAACTCCTCGATCCTGAAGACTTTCCCATGGTGGAAAACTTCAAGTTATATGGCTCTGACTGTTACAATGGGTTGATACTGGAGACTCCTTCAAGAAATAGTCACCATGACACTTGCACAGATTTTTACAACATATATATAGACATAGATTATAGATATAGACATAGATATAGATATAGACATAGATATAGATATAGATATAGATATAGATATAGACATAGACATAGACATAGATATAGAGATAGATATAGACATAGATATAGATATATACATAGATTATATATATAGACACAGACATAGATTATAGATATAGAAATAGATATAGACATAGATATAGAAATAGATATATACATAGACTATAGACATAGATATAGACATAGATATAGAAATAGATATAGACATAGATATAGATATATACATAGATTATAGATATAGACACAGACATAGATTATAGATAAAGACATAGATATAGATATATACATAGATTATAGATATAGACACAGACATAGATTATAGATATAGACATAGACATAGATTATAGATATAGACATAGATATAGACATCGATATAGATATATACATAGATTATAGATATAGACGCAGACATAGATTATAGATATAGATATTGATATAGATATAGATATACTGTACAGTCTCTCTGTTTGTCTATTCCAGAGATATAATGTGCTACATTCTGAAATATTTAGAAAATAAAATGAAGAGTTACGTGGTTCTAAATTATTTTGTTGTGCATCTCTTATAGTTAGAAACCATGAATCACTGGGTTATGTTCGGCCGTTTGACGGTGCTCTGTGTTGAGGCGGTTGCTTTCTGCATCTGACAAAAAAAAAAAAAAGAAAAAGCCAAAGAAAAGCAAATAAAAGCACAAAGGAGAGGCGGGTTGTTCTTGGAAAAAATTCCAATTTGAGAATAGATCACAGCACTGTAGGTGCAGCCATAACCTATTTTGAGTGGAAAGAAGAGTGAAAAAAAGAAAGAAAATACAGCTTCAAAGCATGATAAGGCATAATCTTCTGAAATGCTTTGGATATTCTAGGAATAATTATACACATCTTTGTGCACACGTCGTAGTATTTACAGAGCTTATATACACATATGTGTATGTATAATAAAGTGAATATCACTCCCAGCTGAGAGTAAACAGCTCTAAGGGTTTCAGAGAAGTTACACAAATCCAAAGATTCCGATCAAGACTTCAATCAAGAAGCAGATTTGTATGTATGTAAGGAATAAAAAAATAAATAAAAGAACAAGGGAAGGTTAGGGACGGGATGTGCGTTTTAGGAAAATAATCAACGACGGGCTGGCGTGTTGGTGCCGATCACCAAGCGGAGTTAATGTCACCACCTAAAAGTTGATTCTTTTCCAATCACAGTACACCCTGTGTGTTTTATTACAGATATCACAGCAATTTGCCAGTAATTACTTTTTTTTTTATCCATTTGTAGTTACGATTCATGTTGAGGAATGTCCATGCAACAGTTTAGCTCCTAACTTAGTCATTTCGTTCCTAGCTCCTCTTTATCCTAGCTCCTTTAAGTTGATCAAACTTTTAGGAGAACCCGGAAATCTTGTGAAGATTTTCCCATGGCGGAAAACGTACTGACGGTTACATGGCGTTGACCCTGGACAGTCCATGCAGGATGGTGCGATTTTGCGATTGTAGAAATGAACACAAAATCAAGGAGACTTTGCAATATTCGCAGGAGCTTGCAATTTTTTTCAAAATTAGCTCAGATTTTCAGTAGATTTGGGCCAAGGCGCGTCATGTGACACACGTATCACAGCACGCATCAAGACAACGATTCACGTGCGTCGGACATGAGTACAGCTGAAAGGTCTCATTCACGGACAAACATCACTGTAAAAGACCGTGCAGAACAATTCCGTGCGATTTCGCAAATTCAAGTGGTTTTCCGCACAAAAAACCCTGCGAATAGCGTCGCAAATTTTGAACGCTTTGGCCGCAACAATCGCAAAAAAAAAAAAACCCTGCGAATTCCTGTATGGACTGACTGGAGACTCCTTCCGTAAATGTTAAGTAAAAACGTCCTTATAGAACACTTTTTCACTGGTTTTTCTCTAGTCCTGTGAATGTGCTGTTACTATAGAAACGATAACGTATTAGAACGAGCGCATTAATATAAACCTTGCAGCTCCACTGCAGTGGCTGGTATAGCAAATGAATGAGCACCTTCTAACCGATCGGAGGTGAGAATTCAACAGCATCGTTGTATAAACAGAGTTAAACTAGCTTTTCGTAATTCTTCATCACTCAAGATGTCTGAAAACAAGTTGAAGGAAATCATCTGGAAAAAATTCACAGCCATATGATTACGATACAACGCTGGGAAACGGTCCATGCATGTTCGCTCGCCAGAATCCATTTAAACGTGCGTGTGTCTGGCTCACGTGTTGATGGCTGGTTTTATCTTCGCGCTGTACATTACACTTATGCGAGGCTTTTGGGTATGGCTGATTTAACCTGATTAAGTGACTTGGCACGGCTTCGCTATGTGCTCAAGTGGGCTCGAGTTTCCTCCACCTGGAGTGGGGAGTGCACCTCTGACATAAGCCCAGACCCGGGCCAACTGCATGGTTCTCGTTCGTCACCCCTCTCCTCTCTCCTTCCCACGAGGTGATGTAGTCATTAAAGGTTCTCTCTCGCTCTGCAGGGCCTGGCTGTGTTTAGAAAACACTCGTATGCTGGTCACTCGGCAACGGCATATCTTGCGCAAGAACGTATGAGGCGCTCCGAGAGAATGCAGTCAATTTGCCATCAGTCTGATAAAGGAGTGTTTTTCTGGAGGAGACGTCGTGCGAGCTTTGGGTGAGAGGTCGAATGGCTGCGTGTGGAAAAAGCCAAGGATGACGTGAAGTCACGCTGTGAATCTCAACCTCTTCTGATTCACGAACTTTGACCTTCTGACACTCTTGAGTCTCACCTCATCCTCTTCTCATGGAGCTGTCATTCTGGTGCTTACAGACCTCCTGCACATGTTTGACCTCGACCCAGGGCTAATGTGTGTCTTAAGGCCCCCCTGTGTACTGCATTAAGCACGTGTGATGTTATTGTTTAAGTGGAGAGCGTGTGTTTGTGAGTGAGAGAGAGAGAGAGAGAGAGAGAGAGAGAGAGAGAGAGAGCAAGCATGCGTGTCTGGACACATCAGCCTGATTCAGGTAGAGGATTTGTTTCTCTTGCTGTGCCATAAGGGGATAATTGCTCTTAAGTCCTAGTGCTATTAAGAGGAGGAATGTGTCCCTTTATAACATCGTTGCAGCTGTGTAGGTTCACTGCAGATAGAGAAGATATGATAAGACAGATGTTCTGTAGATCTTTAACTCAAGATCTTACTAGCCGTAACTTTGACCCAGGCTCAACTTCAGATGCTCTCTCTCTTCAGGTTTTTCGTATTCTAGCAAGCACAGAGATCTTTAAAAGACATCTTTGCCCAGATGTTTATAAGATATAAGTTTTGTAGTCATCTTCATGACGTCGGGTTTAACTGGGACCAGAACTGCCAGTCAGGCTCACTCAGCCCGGTCTGACACCATAAAAGAAGGTTGGGATTATAGTTTAGTATCTTAAACTCTATGAATTCAATCATGTAATTGACATCTATATTCTCCATTGAATGATTCAAAAGCATTAAGTCTTGAAATGAAAGAGTTCATTGCAATTCAAATATTATTTACTCTTGCATAGGATGTCACCCAACTGTCTGACTCACCTTGTTATTATCATCATGCCAGCAAGCCTAAATTAAAATTGTGCAATTTTTTTTTTTTTAGAATGATTCAGCAGTGAACCTTTGCCACCACACCAGTCTTTGTAAAAATCCATTTAGTCTTGTATACTGTTGTTGTAAGCTTACATTTCAATCTCTCTCTCTCTCTCTCTCTCTCTCTCTATCTCGTTTCTCTCTTTCTATTTGGAAGGGAAGAAAAGGAAAAGTCCCGTAACGTACTTACTCATATGGTTTTTTTTCAAAATGACTAGTCAGTAGTTTCTTGTTTGCAGCTTTGTGAGCAAATCTTAGTTTGCTTATCTTTTTTTTTTCTTTTTTTTTGCCAATATGATGCCTTTATGAACATTTCATAAAGTGCATTGGCTGCTTATTTGCGATTGAGATTAATTCAGGTTACTTAAGACCTCGCATGAGCTTCTTTTCCTTCCCTAAATGCTAATAATAATTACATTAAGTTGCTAGGAGCTTTATTCTGAAACAGACCTGCCAACTGCAGGATTCAGGACCCTAAGATCAGACTTGTTTTCGCCTTTAGCTGAGAAGTCCTTCTACTTAGCCTCAAAGACAGGGTTAAAAAATGTATGCTTTTGAACATGTTGAGAATTGTCTTTATGTTACGATATGCTCAGTGACCAATCGGAGGCCTGCTTTCTCTGCATTCCTGTAAACCCTGACCCCTGTGGAGCCTCTCTGTGTTCATAAGCGAACTGCCTGTGGCCACTCAGTGTGCTCTTGCCGCTGAGCTCAGTTCACTCAATCAGGCTTTAGAGAACAGGATATAAATGGCCATCATCCTTGGAAAGTTTGCACCCCCCATAGATTTTGATTCATTATTAATGATTAAATTTTAGAAATGACTCACATATAATGATAATTCCAAGAAGTCATTGGAATTGGAATTGTCAACAAATGTTGGCATATCTTTGTAGAAAGGAAACTTAGAACATAATGGGACACTTGCACCACATTTGCATTAGGATAGATATAGATTTATTTTTCACTATTAATAACTTCATATACGTGTGTCGTATATGTATATGTACATTTTTAAAATCTTTTAATACTGAAAGCGCATCTGTGAAACGTAAGGGAAGAAGCATTACATTTTGTGCAGGGTGCGCAAACTTTTGCAAACAACTGTACGGACCTTCTGTCTATTATTTTCATATATCAATTCCTCAACATCAGGTGCCAAATCACATTGATTGATTGTTTGCATTTGTGTTTATTTGATGTTATTGCCAGGGGCACGGTGGTTTAAAGTTTAGCACGTCTGCCTCACACCTCCAGGGTTAGGTGTTTGATCACTGCCTCCGACATGTCTGCGTGAAGGTTGCATGTTCTCCCCGTGCTTTGGGGCTTTCCTCCGGGTACTCTGGTTTCATCAACAACGGTTGTAGGCTGATTGGCATTTCTAAATTCTCCGTAGTGTGTGAATGGGTGTGTGAGTGTGTGTGCGATTGGGCGCTGTGATGGATTGGCACCATGTCCAGGGTGTCCGTCGCCTCGTGCCCCGAGTCCCCTGGGATAGATGCCAGAATAAGCAGTACAGAAAATGGATGGATGCAGGGATGGATGATGATTTTGCATTGATTAGTTGTAAAGAGAGAGAGAGAGAGAGAGAGAGAGAGAGAGAGAGAGAGAGAGAGACTCCTAATAATCTCCTTCCCTGATTGGGCTACATCACTCTCCTCTCCTCTCCACCAATAACTGGTGTTTGGTGGGTGTTCTGGCGCACTGGCTGCCGTCGCATCATCCAGGTGGATGCTACGCACTGGTGGTGGTTGAGGAGTGCTATATAAATCTAAGGAATTATCATTATTTATTATAGAGAGACATGCATTTTGTATCTGCACGCTCACAAATTAGAGTCATCCTGTGCACGTCTTTTCTGATATTTCTTCCATCACTGTGATGGGAAAAACGGCTGATAGGAGAGGCTGATAAATGAACCGTGCCAAAGATTAAACAGTATTTGAGAGTGGTTTGCTAATGTGCATTGAATGTGCGGTGATTAATAAACAGTTACTACTGCTGTTACTGTGTACTGTGTATAAAGTTCGACAGTGACTAATAGTGTGTTTTCACCTGTTATCTACATTATTGTTTTCTAGTTTGAAATGAAATTTTGTGGCTTGGAGGGTGTGTAACTATGTGTGCATGTGGTTAGTAAACACTGGCACATCTGAGGCTGATGTTGAGGTTGTAAGGGTGACTATGTGGTGAAAGAGAACATTTTTTTTCCTGCACCCACACGAAGCTGGCTTCATAGCGGATGTCTTTGCCTAGTGCCAAAGAGAGTAAACAACGGCTTAAAAAAAAAAAAAAAAAAACTGCTTTCTTTCCTAACGTGTCAAAATGCTTAATGATTCTGCTAATGTTTGCACTTGGGTAAAAAATAGCAGTGGCCACACAATACACCCATTTGCACACTCAAACGCCAAAAGTAAAAATAAAAGAAAGCAGTGTTCATGCCTAACACAATGACACACACTCATTCAGCAATATTATAAGTAATGCTAAAGTATTAATAATTAGCTTAGCGAATGACAGCTCCCCAGCAGTTGCTATTGACTTTAATGATTTAACAAGCTAGCTAAAGTAAAGTAAAATATTAAGTATTATATTATATAATTAACACCAAGTGCCAGCACACTAGCTAAGTATATTACGTAAAGTCGTATGCACTCAAAATGGCGCTAAGCACTCAAAATGGTGACTGAAAAGTTTACCCTTCAGTATAAAAAAAAAAAGATGTCCACTGCCTTATCAGATTCTTGTGTAAGTCACTTTGCTCGGAATATTACAGAGGAAGCTGCAAAGAAAATGTGCCAGTGCAACCTGTAAAAAAAAAAAAAATCAAGCTGTCTTTTTTTCTTTGATGACTAGTATGTGACTAGACGGGCACCTCAAAGCTAACGCCAGGCTAACTATCATGCTATTAAAACGATTAGCCAGGTTTGAGCTAGCTTTATGCTTAGAAGTATATTGTGTAAACCAGTAGAAAAAAAAAATCTTCACCTTGTGCCTAAATACAGTAGTGGGAGCAACACGATGGCTCTCTGGGGTTTCCCTTTTCGTGCAATATGATTAATACCTTAGTGCCCACATGTGTGTTCACAGCATGACAGCAGGGCTGTTTACAGCTGAGGACTGTTTCCTGGGACGTGTTATACTTGTGGTGATTGAGATGAAGAAAATAATCCATCTTGAGCTGTTTCAATACAGCCATCTGTAAAACATCAACAGTGATGCAGTCCTGCTGGAAGCTCCCCTAAGACCCTACACACACACACACACACACACAAAGCATGCACACATACACACAGCTGTTCGGGTCTCCCCCCTTTTTGTTGCCATAGTTTTCTTTTCCCCTCCCAAAACAAAGCTCGTGACATTCCTATCACATCATTGCTCTTCTGCATGCGCCTGTGTTTACAGTTCGACTGTTTTCCTTTCCATTTTGCTTTTTCTCACTTGGTGTCATTATCTGCAGCCTTTTTTTTTTTTTGTGGCCTTGTACTCCTTCGAGTGTTGAATTCAACACAGCCTCTAGTGAAGGTTACTTCCATGGCATTTCCAAAAGTGTATTAACTCTTCAAACTCATTAAAGCGTATTGTTATTTAGTAACTACTTTGATTAGCACGACTAATAGGAAAGCTGTGCAGTCACGAGGGAAAATACATACATGGATAATAAATAACATTATCAATTAACAACTGTATTTTGTGTTTGCTCAGGTTGCCTTTGTTTTCATTTCACAGCACTGTATGTCACTATATCAGCTGTGACACATGCAGATCATTCATCCATCCATACATTTTCCCTACCGCTTATCCTACACAGGGTCACAGGGGAGCCTAGAGCCTATCCCATAGGACTCAGAACCCAAGATTAGGGTCACCCTGGCTGGGGTGCCAACCCATTGCAAGACACAATCACACACACACATTCACACACTACGGACAATTTGGAAATGCCAATCAGTCTAAAACACATGTTGGATTGGGGGAGGAAACTGGAGTACCCGGAGGAAACCCCGGAAGCACGGGGAGAACATGCAAGCTCCGCGCACACAGGGCAGAGGTGGAAATCAAACCCGCAACCCCAGAGGTGTGCGGCAAACGTGCTACACCCCATGCAGATCAATAATACTGAAAGTTTCTGTGAACACGGTGCATGATTATTTCATCTTTATCCCACACACCTATTTAATTCTTAGTTCTGATTGGTCAGGAGGTGTTGATTGATTTTCTATCAAGCAGCATGGACAGTATTCCTGGCTGTAATTCCAGTAAGAGGTTTCTATTCATTCTAATACTGTATGTTGCTGTAGTTGTAGTTGTTGTCCATAGTAACTGCTTGGATTAGTATACCTGACACACGACATAAACTAAAGCTAACATCATATATTCATTGATGCTTTGAAGTCGAAGCTTTCTGTAAGGAAAATTTCACATTTCAAATTTTCGCTTATTTCACATTTATGGAAGGGGTCTCCAGTGTCAGTGCTTTGTAACAGTCAGGACCCAGCAAACAGGTGACATCCCCCCGGATGTCGCGAAGTCCACTTAGGTCCGCATTTGGTCCGGTTTATAACGTTCGCTGGCTGGAGGACGTTCCGAGGATGTCAGAGGATATCAAATCATAAGACTACTGAATGTGTTCATTTCAGCGAAAGTCCCCTAAGCGTCCCGAATGGCTGCTGGACGTCCTGTGAACGTCCCCTTGAACATCCGTAGGATGTCAAGGGGACCCTACACATGGACGTTTGGGGGACGTTCGTAGAGGCCATTTAGGGGATGTCCTGGGGACCTTTTTTTGTCAGCTGGGGAGGTTTCCAGCAAGAGTTTTTTCAGTAACACAACTATCTGTTTTTTTTTTTTTAACTTTAAGAGAGAAAAAGTAGAGGTTGGTGAAGTAACGACTATTTATACCTGCTATAATGTAAGTTTTAAAAAAGGAACTAACTTGTCCCATAACTATAAATGCACAAAAACACAACATGTTCTTTAACGATTAAAAAATTGCGGTGGTTAGTGGTTAGCATGTTTGTCTCGCACCTCTGTGGTTGGGGGTGCGATTCCTGCCTCCGCCCTGTGTGCGTTGAGTTTGCATATCCTCCCCGTGCTTTGGGGGTTTCCTCCGGGTACTCCAGTTTCCTCTCCCAGTCCAATTTGGGAATGACAAATTGTCCGTCGTGTGTGAACCTGTGTGTGATTGTGCCCTGCGATGCATTGGCACCCCGTCCAGGGTGTCCCTGGAGTTCCCTGGGATAGACTCCACCATAGTGGATTGTTGTTGTTTTTTTGGTGTTTTTTTTTTTGTTTGTTTGTTTTTACAACAGCACACTAGTCATTTATTTCTTACTCATTAAATCCTGAATGATAATCAGCATACTGTATATACACCTAACAGTATCCACGTAATCAAATGTTTAGTCCACATCTGGCAGTCACATCTTATTCCAAATCTAGGATGTGAATCCCATAATCCATGCTATAGTGTGTTGGAGAGAGCTGCAGTTGATTTGCTCAGTTGATGATACCTGGGGCTGCACGATCATTTTTCAGTTTCTTTCAAAATTTCCTTACGTTACTCATAACTGACTGAGATTTTATAACGCCGACACATCTTTCACTTCATCCGATTTCATTAATGCTTGCCAGCTGCTAAAAGTTGGAAAATTATAAAGGTAATCATTTTCTTTCCTTTGTGTGTGTGTGTGTGTGTGTGTGTGTGTGTGTGTGGCAGTGCTGACAGTAGTGGATTACATCTGGCTGGTTTTGTGGTTTAACGTTGGCTGTTTCACACTCATATCATACTTTCATAAGTGCATGACGGAGGAAGCAGCAGAGAAAGTTTGTGTGTGTGCAGAGCAGCTGCAGGGGCTACACACGCACACGCACACACTCACACACTCACACACTTGCTACCTCTGGCATACACATGCCTGCAGCCTGTGCGCCGCGTGTGTATTTTTTTTTTTTTGACACGGTGTGAAAGATGAGTTGACAATTTCAGAAGGTTTCGTGTCGTTTTCTTAAAGAGAAAAAAAAGGAAAAAAAAGTTACCATAATGCGTCATTAACACCGAGTGTTCATTGAATTGAACTGCTGTTTTGTCTTAGATCTGGATCGAATTAAGTTTGAAAAAAGGCCTTCAGAATATGAGATATATGACTTTGCATAGAGAGTTAGAAATAAATTTCACAAGTATTCCAGTAACTTCTGTTTATCGCACAGTGTCACTTTCACATGTGGCTCAAAATGTGTCAGAGAAAAGAAAGTTTCTCTCTTTCTCATGCCTTTCCCAGCAGTAAGGGAGGCTGGTCTCGGTTAGTGTGTGTAGGTGGGATGGAAGAACGGCGGGATCGAGGGGGAGTGAACCTCCAGGCCGGCGTCTGTTTTCACAGTGTGTATAAAGATGTTTTAGGACAAAAGCGCCACAGAAAAGGCCACAAATCTCAGGGGCCTACGTGCCCATGGCCTTATAAACACTCCAGTACAAAAAACACGAGGTGGCCCTGCTTTCTCAGCCCGGACCCCATCATCAGGGCGGCCATTTTTAGAACGCGCCGGAAACTTCTAGTTTGGGCGTGCCACCTCGCCAGAAGCCCACTAATGACGGGTTGGTGGGGTAATGCTCTAATGCAGCAAATGCGAACGTTTAGAGAAGCAGTGTATCTTTTGAGATGGAAAAGAGAACAGGATCTTTCTCCCAAGTGCGCATTACACACACTCTTTATTTCTCTTTTCGTCTGCGACCACCAGGAGAGAGAGAGAGAGTGGGTCTAAAGTGGGCTTGTTCTCCTCTAAATATCCTGCCACCCACTCAGAGATAAATAAAATAACATCCTGCATGAGTGTATGTTAAATTATGTCTGCTGTCATAACTTTATACAGCTATTCATAATATTAGGAGAAGTTTTTCCGACATGTTTGAGGTTGCAGCGTGTAGGCCGCAGGGATAATGAATGAACGAATGAATGAATGAATGCATAGGGAGGTCTTCACACATGGAGGCAGGTACCTGCTTGTCTAATGGTTATAGCTGTGAGGAGCAACACTACAGGTTTGTTAAATCTTAAATCATTTTCAAGCCTTTTACCAACTGCTCTGTCAAGACCTTTTGTGCGAAGGTTTTCATGACCTTGGGATAAAACGAACAAGCCAAACATGTTTAACAGTGTAATGGATTTCACAGGTGTGCCTTTTTTTTAATAAGTTTCGACAGAAATAGGCAAATAACACATGTTAATAATATCAATAGTGAACAAAATATATATTTTTTTAAATCATAAGTTTGGAAAGTTAGTATCGCTCTTTCTGAATGTGAATAACTTTTGAGTTCATAACTAGCTTTTGTGTCATCTGTGCACTTTCTGGATCCTCTCAGTTGTAATATAACTCATAGTTTTCTTTATCTGTTGCGAGACTTCGTAGCCAGTCGTTATAGCTGTGTCAGTTTTAACTGCCTTCGTCACATCGGGTCTTTAGACTGAAAGGGACCGCTACTGTAAGTTTCTGTTTAATTCGTTTTGTATTTATTGTTTTGCTCCAGGATACGGCCACGTTTCTTGATTACCTTCTTGATTTTTTTTTCATTGTTGTAGATCAATTGTAAAAATGAAGTACAATTTTCATTTTTTTCCAATTAAAAAAAAAACAAAAAAAACATGGGGGGTGAAAACTTTTGCACTCAGTTTGAGTGCTGTGCTAGGATTAGGATTAGGATTTTTTTTTTGTTATATCACAATGAAGGCTGTGTCAATGGGGATGTTGGACATGATTTATTATTGTT
This sequence comes from Ictalurus furcatus, assembly GCF_023375685.1. Lineage (NCBI taxonomy): Eukaryota > Metazoa > Chordata > Actinopteri > Siluriformes > Ictaluridae > Ictalurus > Ictalurus furcatus. Next base: position 19,280,042 of record NC_071274.1, read on the forward strand.
ATTATTTTAAAAACAACACTCTTAGTCTCAAGTGCAAAAGTTTTCACACCCCATGTTTTTTGTTTTTGTTTTTTTTTTAAATAAAATTGTAAACTAGAGGGGTTTTTAAAAAAAAACAACAAAAAAAAAACATGCGGGTGAAAAGTTTTGCAATTAATTTGCACTAATCAGATCAAATGTCCTCATTGATTTCCCTTCACTTTCATATAAAAAAGCGAAAACTGATGTACAGCACTCAGAACTCAGGAGTGGGATCCTACAGAGTGCAAAAAAAAAATAAAATTCTCGAGTTGATACCAATTATAGACCCGAGTGATGTAGCTGAGGTTGAGAAGCTGTGAGAGCCAGACTCTGGACACTTATGCTGACTCTGCTGGCATTTCTACCTTTGGGTTTTTTTCCACTGTTTCTAGTGGCATAGTTGAAGAACCCTCCGGTTTAATCCACGCTCACTTCGGGTTCAAATTCAAATACAGATGCAGATCTTTGAAGCCGTAATGAGATACAGCTAGTGCATGGCATTGCGTTAAACCCGTAACCTGCTCTAACACACCTGCTTCTCATTATAAATAAACCTGCTGTTGCACTTTCAGGCCGGTTCAACTTTTTCCCCTGAAGTTTTGGTGACCAAATTGCTGTTTAGGTCATCACTGCTTTTAGCCGAGATGACTCACGCGGTCTAAGTCTGAAGCGAAGGAGCCAGGCCGCTGTGTGATTCCTACGCGCCGGTCTTTTCTTGGAATGTGCGCAGGCTTCAGGATTGTTCTCCTTCCTGTCCCTCTAGCAGTGCCTTTGTCTCCGGAGCGGTGTCTGCTAATTACGGAATTCCGCCAGCACTCTGGATTCGCCTGGACTCCCCTGCTCCTGTAGTGCCATTGGCTCGGGGTATTTTTATGCCCTGCTGTAATGCTGGCACGTTATTGAATCATGCCAGTGAAACATGGATCACGTAATGTCTCACAGTGTGTAACGGAATTCCATAATGAATCGTAAATGGATCGACTACATAAAGTTTACATGGTTTACATTGTGTGTCCTGAGTGAATCACTATTACAGATGTTTACCACTGTGCGGATATGACATTAGGATGATATTCAAGCATTTTTAAAGAATTCTCAGGGTTTTAGCTTCCCCTCATGTCCAAGGGAGCCCTCTATTGTAAAAGAACCCCAGAAGGACAAACAGAAGAACCCTTTAGGTTTTTATTCTTAGATTTTACTGTGATAAAGAAATGGAACGTGAAAACACTGTAAATGTTAACAATATAAAACCCATCAGCGTGTAAAACGTGTAAAACCCATCAGCAGACTCCGACTTATATTCCTCAATCTCTTAACGACATTGTTTTCCTACATTTCACCGTAGTTACTGAATAATTCCTAGTAGTTACTGTATAAATATGACTTTTGATAAATAGTTGACTAATAACCTGAAATTTTATGAGGATTAGCAAAGACTTTCTAAAAGGGGCAAAACTTGGAAAACTTGCTTTCCTGTTCCACTATGGAAACTACAGAATGATTTAGAGTGCTAGGTGAAACTTCTATTTCTATATCCTGTTTTGTTTTGTTTTGTTTTTTTTGTTTTTTAAATTGTCTTTCTTTTATGCGTTATTCCTACTGGAACTTTCTTTCCAGGCATCATTTTATTTCTAAACTCACTGTTTACAAAACAGCGTGTTTTATTCCTTTTATACCACAGCAATGCGCCAACGACGACATATTTGAATAATTCAGTCCGACATGTTATACTTTTTATCCATTTATCGTTACATTCCATGCTGTGGAACGTCTGTGAAACAAGTCGGTTCTTTTTTAAACAGCTATAAACAGTTGTCCTGTCAGTTGCCTCTCTCTTTATTGTTCAATCTTGAAGGCAATGAGATAAAAATCGCAGCTTGTCATGTTACAGAGAAACCAGAACGCGCAAACTCCCGAAGACTTTCCCTAGGCGGAAAACTTCTCCATTAGAAGTTAGACATTTTTCAAACTTTTGTAATCTGTTAAGTATTTATCTAAGATTATAAACAGTGTACGCTATTAAACAGCTCTGAAATCTGTAGACGTTGTGTCACTGCGCGGTTTACGGTTTACGAATTAGGTGTGTCGGAGCAGCGCTGAGAACCACTGTGAAGGATATATTTCCATGCTATGATGCTCCATCACTGTGTCTGTTCACTTTACACTCACTTCTGCAATGAGGTAATATTTCAATAGCTCATTTATTGTCATTCCCTGTGAGTCAGGGGAACGTTGAAGGCTCATCGACTCCGGTTTACACTGAATGTGTGAGTGTTTGCTGTGCGGAAAGACTGCGTGTAAGAGTTGCGGCCTGAGTGGAAAGAGTTGTGATGTGCGATCTCCTCACCCTCGTTCCTTTTATACTCACCCTCAAAATAGCTGCTCTCTCATTGGCTGAGGGAAAAAAAAAACACACACGCTTTCACTGAATCACACGTAGCCAATTAGACAGCGCCGCTTCCTGTCCGGCAAAAAGATGTTTCCTGGTGATAGTAGGCGAGAGGGAGCGCGAGAGAACTCTAAAGCTTTGCTATGTTTCCCTAACCTTTGCCACCTATAGTGGAAAGGCTTACGCAGGCCTCAGACTGTTGTGACTGAAGCGCTGTGAGGAACACAGTCAGGAAGCAGAGTGTAAACATGTATGTAAAGCTGCTTCAGGATCAGAGGTAGCGTTTTTTTTGTGTGTGTGTGTTTTTTTTTTCCACAAGGTGCACCGGTGCTCTTTCAGAACATAAAAGAACCTTTTTAATACCAGGTCCGTTTACACAGGTTTAAGAGCCGAACCATCGCTTAATAAAATGCGCACGGCTTTAAAAATGCTAATAGTCAATAATACGCAGGATTTGACTTTCCCTTCAGGCTTTGAGAACATAGTTTACTATTCAAAACAAATTCTTCAGCGTGTATACTGAAGGAGAGAACAGTGGCGACCATGTTTATTGTGTTTTGCTAATTACCCTGAGCAAAGTTTTGCTAGCATTAGCATAAATACAGCGGTCATGCTGGGCTTGCTGTTGTCTTTTGATGAAGTGGAACAATAATGAAGTGTTCATAGGAGTGTTGTGGGTTTGGAAAGATTTTGTTTTACTTGAAGAAAATAGTGAGGCAAAATTTCAGTGTGTGTACTACTTAATATTTACCACTGCCTCCATCTTGGTTTTTGAATGAAGGGACTGTACTACAGCGCTTCCTCTTGTTCCGTTGGCTCGGTTTTTTGAGGTACATGAGTCAAAGTTCATGGAATTACACTGAAGTAACATCTCACATCTTTTCCCATTGAACTCAATTGACTGCTCTAGTGTGTCGTCTATTTAGTTTGTTGGAATTGCAGGTCAACTTCGTTTTTTCCCCCCCCAACAGTGACTTTCAAAGAGTCAATTTTCTTCAGAGAGTTAAGCATTCTTAGTTTCCTAAACAGGTTCTTCATTCATTCATCTTCAATATGTGCTTCATCCTGGTCAAGGTTGTGTTGGAGTCTATCACAGGAATACTGTCTGTGATGTGGGAATACACGCTGGATGGGATGGCAGTCCATCGTGGTCGCAGTGCACCTTGTGCGCACACTGACACACTCATTCACACCAAGAGCCAGTCAACAATCCATCTGTTGTTTTTGGGAGGTGGGAGGAAACCAGAGAACCCGGAGGAAACCCAGACAGACACAGTGAGAACATGAAGAACTCCATGTAGACAGTAAACTCAGTTCAGGATAGAACCCGGACACTGGTGCTGTGAGGTGCTGGAGCAATGCTACTCCACTTCCTAAAGCAGTGGTCACCAACCCTGTTCCTGGAGACCTACCGTCCTGAAGACTTTATCTCTAACCATAATCGTGCCCTCCTGACCATCTAATCATTGCCTTAAAGAGCACCTATTATGGTGCCTAATTTTGTTTTAAAAGTCTCATACAATAGGTTTACATGCATCAAAGGTCAAAGCACAGTTTAATTTTCTCATCATTTATATTGCAGCATTACCTTTTTTCCCAGTGTCACAAACACTTCGTTCAAGGATCTGTTCACTCTGCTCTGATTGGTCAGATGTCCCAGTCTGTTGTGATTGGTCTACCGATTTCAACGCATGTTGGAAAGGAAACGCCCACTATCATATCCGAGTTTCAGCTATGTAATGTCGGTTTTACCTTACCAACTCGAGTCCGATAATGATGCCTCGGAAGATAAACCCGAACCACCATGAACGGATAACACTGCCTTTATCACAGTTGGACATTACTGGTGATGTTAGAGAGTTCTTGAGCAAGTTAGCTAAGGACTACCAATATGGATAGTGGTCTTTTCGTTACAACATATTATAATACAGATAGTTCTCCACTCTTTACTATTGACAAACACTCAGAAAGAAATCTTTCAAGTATATGTCATCTCAATTAGTCGACAAAATTATAGGTAATATTGGGCCTATGGCTGATTGTCATGCTACATGAAAGGTAATACCCAAAAAAAGGCATAATAGGTGCACTTAACAACTAAAACAGGTGTGTTAGATTTTGGTTGGAGATGAAACCTGCAGGAAGATAGATCTCCAAGAACATGGTTGGTGACCGCTGTCCTAAAGGGTTTGTACTTGGAAACACATTTGTGTTGAACTATTTATCTTTAGAGGCTATTTATAGCTACTGACCTTTCCTTTCTTATTGGAACCAAGCAAATGTGTTAAGTGTCAATTTTCTAATGAAGAAAACTATTCAAGAACCCTTATTGGTATAAAAGATACTGAGGTTCCAGATCTTCTAAAGCCACGAACTATCCACTAATGAATTCCCCTGTTCTCAATAACTATGCTGCAGTGCCGTAACTAGTCATAAACACCTGTTCAGTTCAGTTACAAGCTATTACATACAGTGTATATTTAATGAACCGCCAGTACTGGTATTTCTGTGTCTTATGAAATCTTGGCTCCGGTACAGCCAGTGATGCTACAGCATTACACAGTGAACGTTTTCCATCTTCCTGTAGTTAAGCAATGACCTAAGACTTCACTATTAGAGTGAGGAAGCCACCTTCACTCTCTCAGGCCTGTAACGACAATGAAAATGTATTTATTTCATTTAATTATAGGATGTGATCAAGTGCACGTCTTGGTGCACGTGTGGGTGAAGACACGTGAGGGCCGTGCACGTCGGCCGGTAGTGTACGCTTTGATGGAGGTCGAAATATGATTTCCGAAGAGCTGAAAGGCGGCTTCTATACTCGCACCTTGTATCTTGTGGCGCTCACAGTCCAGGAATGTCTGCCGTCTGGAAGGGAAAAGTGCAGTCAGCTGAAATCAGAGTACAGGAAACGTACACACACACACACACACACACACACACATGCACACATGTACACATGCACACTCTAAAATGGATGTCTTCTAAGCCTTGTACATTCATTCAAACAAATGCAAGGAGAAAAATGGCACCTTTTTCTGCACCGCCATTTCCTGTGTTTTTACATGAGGCGAACAGAACCAAACAAACACATGTTAATGATTCCCATCTTACGCACTCGTCAGTTTATTATGTTTTCTTTTTTCTTCCAGTGGTGTGTGTATATACACCTATATGAACAGTCCCATAGCGTGTAATCATCATCAGGAGGCTCTGGAATCAGGGATAGTTTTTCGAATTGTGAGCCTCTTTCTCACAATAAGGCGTAGTGTAGGCGCCACACAGAGCCCTCACTGTATGCTCCTACGCGACACACATTCCTCTCTCTGCGTTTCAACCCAGCGCCGGCTTTAACACCTTCGCTGCAGGATCGAGATGTTGTTCCAGCTTTTCTTCTCCTTGACGCGAGGCACGTTCGCGTGTTTAGGAGTCCGAACGTTAGGCCGTACTCCAGCTACGCCGACGTGCTTCGGTTGGTCCGAACCAAAGCCGGCTTGTGTCTCTAAAGCCCTGCATTGTTGCCTTGTGTTTACAGAGGCTTTTCTAAGTGCTAGAAATGTTTGACTGCCTCGAGAGTGTAAAAGAAACACGCATTGTTTGTCCACCATCTTATGCTGAACTCTTGAACTTTGCATTTCCTCATGCGAGTGAAACAAATTCAGAATTTCAACAGTGAGAACTTTTTTTATTCTCAAACCACAATCACAATAATAATAATAATAATATTAATAATAATAATAATAATAACAACAACAACAAAGACAACGATGACGACGACGACGACGATGATAATAATAATAATGCAATTTATTATTCAGAAGCACATGTTACAGGTCAGAAACTCTACTTCAGGAACTAAAAAACAGCATGTAATCAATATTCATTCGGGGGAAACAGATATGTATTTGTGTGTGTGTGTGTGTGTGTGTGTGTGTGTGTTTGTGTGATGCCAGCATGATGATGATCTACAGTAAAAATGGTAGTTACGTGGACTTCCAGAGAAAAGCTCTTCCCATGCAGAATCTGAATATTTTGTGCAATACGCAAGCCGGAGATCTTAGTCATGTGGCGTGAACTCACTTACACATGACCTTGAGATGCTTCTGTCTGCACTCCCTTTCCCTGGCAATGCTCCTCTTCTCTGATTCTCAGAAACCTAGTGTCCTGAGTGTGTTTACATGAAATAACATAAGATATGATAATGCACCACAGCATTCCAATCATCTATTACTAATAACAATGGTTATAACAGTATACTGTAGATGAGACAGTATACATGAGAATAAAGACTAGCTTTTATATTTATTTATTTATTTATTTATTTATCTATTTATTTATTATTCTAAACTTTGGGGGTTTTTTATTCCAAAGGTCTTACTCATGGTCGTCTGGGAAGGTGTGCTCAAATCTCATGTGAGCTAAATAACACAGTGTGTAGACTTCCCAGAATTTTAAGGCATTTTTTCTGTATTTTAGAAAATAGAGCCAGTGCCAAGACAAGCTGTAGCAGGTTTTTATGAACTAGTTACTACAGCCCTAAGAGTAACCCCCATGTACTGCGTCACTACTTCTTACTACAGTCATGTGGAGGAAAAAAAAAAAAAAAAAAGTAAGTACACCCTTGGCTAGTATTTATACCCCTTTATCAGAAATAACTTCTTGTAGGTGTTTTGCATAATTGTCCCCCAGTCCCTGACATCAGCTTGTTGGAAATTTTTGACCACTCTTCCATTCAATATTCTTTCAGTTGCAAGATGTTTGAGGGTGTTTTTGCATGTACTGCCTGTTTCAAATCCCCCCACAACATTTCAATGGGATTCAAATCCGGGCTTTGACTCGGCCATTCCGTAACCCTCCATTTCGTCTCTTTGAGCCATTCCTTGGTGGATTTGCTCGTGTGCTTAGGATCATTATCCTGTTAAAAAGTCCACTTTCGGTTCAAATTTAACTTTCGGACAGATGGCCTCACATTATCTTCAAGCACTCTTTGATATGATGCAAAATTTATAGTTGAATTAATGAATGCAAGCTGTTCAGTCCCTGAGGCAGCAAAGCAACCCCAAATTTCCACCACTGTGCTTCACAGCTGGTATGAGGTGCTTCTCCTGAAAAGCTGTCTTTGGTCTGCACGAAACACGTCTGCTGTTACTGCAGCCAAACAACTCTATATTTGATTCGTCTGTCCAGAGCACATTATTCCAAAAGGTCTGGTCTTTGCCTATATGCTCATTGGCAAACTATAGTCTTGCAAAGGCTTTTTCCTGCCACGCCTCCCATGCAGGTCAAATTTGTGCAATCTCTTTCTGATTGTAGAAGCATGCACTTTTGCACCAGCAGTTGCGAGACTTACTAGCAGATCCTATGATGTAATTTTGGAGTTCTTGGAGACTTCTTTTTGCATCAGACAGTCTGATCTTGAGCTGAATTTGCTGGGCCGGCCAGTCCTGGACCGATTGGCAGTCGTTTGAAATCTGCACCATTTATAGATTATTTTCCTTACAGTGGAATGATGTATTTCAAATAATTTTAAATCCCTTGCCAGACTCATTGGCATCCAGAACCTTTGTCTGAAGGCCTTACAGAACTCTTTAGATATTGGCATGATGACACCACACTCCTCAATAACAAAGGGAACACCAGACACTAGATGAGAGGGTTATAAATAAGACCGGTTCCACCTGCACTCCCTGAGCAGGTTCTAATCACCGACACCCAATCTTCAACACCTGATTCAAATTTTATGGATTTGAAAGTGTGATAAATGTCGGGGTGTACTTACTTTCCATGTGACTGATCTGTTTTGTGTTAATTTAAATTGTGAATATTATTACAAAATGTCAATTGTATGTGTCATTTGATAGAGTGTATCAACATTATTAATAGGCGCTGTTTCAAAGAAGATGAAACGTTTGCTTGTCCACATATGTCAAAATAGCCTGCAATTTCCATGTACTTATTTTTTCACATGACTGTATGTATATATATATATATATATATATATATATATATATATATATATATATATATATATATTTTAAACTGCTCTTGTGCAACATAAATTGCTCGAGAGACCTCATTTCTGTACCATGAATTTATTTATACTTTCAGTCCATCTTTCTTTTTCTTGTTTTTTTTTTCCTCCTCTGCTCAGCCCTGATGAGTCGGATGAGGAAGCATTTGATCTGGGTCAGGCCCTGCTGTGCTTGTTTGCTTTGGACTCAAGGAAGTCCATTTTTTCTTCTTACACACATAAATACAGTACACACGCACGCACTATGCCCTCAGACAAAACTTACTGGTTAACACACACATCTTTTTCATTCATTTTACACAATTGTAACTCATATCTACCAACTTCATCATGATCCTGTTTCTTCCTTCCAGATTCCAATTAACTAAACACACACACACACACACACACACACACACACACACACACACACACTCTTTGAACTCGTTTTGTAGGTTTGTAGATTGCGCTGTTGCCTTTGTCTTTGCTGTGAGAGTAGGGGGTGGTATTATAGTATACAGTATATAGTGTATTTTTCCATACTTTATCCTTTTCTCTATCATCCCCTGCAATTATGGCAAGTGGAGGATATAATTAAGGAGTGAATCTGAGCCGCGGACACATGTGCAACAGCTGGATGTTTAAATTTCATCTCTAAATTTGCTTTTTATAGGTCCGGTGAATGGAGTTTGTTTAGTTGGATATAAAATCAGAGTGGTCGCAGGTCGTGTTTTTATAATGTCACCCAAATGTGCAGGACTCTCAGTGCTTTCTTGTGTGTGTGTCTGTGTGTGTGTGTGTGTGTGTGTGTGTGTGTGTGTGTGTGTGTGTGTGTGTTTGTATGTATGAGTTAGAAAGGAATGATAAGCATATGTATGTCTATGCATGCAAAAGGATCTCATGATGAGGAATTGAAACCATTAAGCTTGGAGTACAAGTCTTCTGTTTTTAGGGAGGGTTAGGACCAGCGATGAGCAATTATTCTAATCATGTTAGTCGGAAATTCAGTACATTTGGGGCATTTGGGGGACGCCCTTATCCAGAGCTACTTCTCTAAATCCATTTCTAGTTCAGCTGTCATATGTAAGTAACATTGGTGTTACTAAACATAGTCTGTGAACGAGGTTATCAGAATGATTGTATTTATTAATTCGTTTGGATAGTTTGACTGGGCAGCTGTATAGAACGAATTTAATCCAATTCGTTAATCCAGAGTCAGCCATGTGAAGGTTTCAGGAATAAAAAAGCTCCAGTTAATAGCAAAATATTATCATACATATTGAACCAATAAGCCTAATACTTCAATCGTTTAATGTTATGAGGTTCACTGTAAAAAAAAAAAAAGACGACTTTTTTCTTAGCAGATGGAAATACCTTGAATATAGTCAAATTGTTGTAGTATTTCCTGTGAGCGTTTGTCGGTTAATATGTTTGTGTGTGTGAGTTTAAGAACAGCTGATAAGAGAATCCCTCCCACACCCAGGATCCACTCCACGGCGCTGACCTCTGAAGCATTTCGCCTCATTCCTCAGAAATGCTCAGCACATCAGCACACACCTGCATTAAATCACATCCTCTTCACCTGCTCTCAGCACCACCAGGCTCTTCCCAGCTTGCTTGGAATGTTCCTGAAAAAAAAAAAAAAGATCAAAAAGCCACTGGCACAGATTTGCTGGCACAGTCAGGCCTCATGTCAGCTCTGGAGTACGTGAGTTTCTCATGAATCGTCCCGTCCACGTAACCGGATTCACGGCTCGTCCTCGTCGTGGAGTTAAATGTAGGCCATGGGCGTGTCTTAAATCGTGCTCTATGCACTAGATTCTCAAGCCTTACACGTGTCGTTGATTCTGTAATAGCGTAGAAACATTTTAAACTAAAAACGGACAAATTACCTCACCAGGATAGCGTCCACGCACGACAACCACCAGTTTTACGATCCAAACTGTTCATATTAAACTTCTTGCCCAGCAGTTCTACATCATCCTTGTAATAACACACTTCATCTTTGTAAACACACTACTCACACTAAAAGCAGTACACTTTTTTTTTTTTTTAAAAACCCAAATAGAACTGTACAGATCTAAAGTCATTAATCGGTTTATAAAATCAAAAAATTTGTAAAAAAAATTAACAAGAATTGAACAAGAAAGAACCAAGAATGTGGCCTAATGCTAACGAGAGCTAATTAGCAGCAGCTATATTTAAAGAGCTAAACAATAGTGTTTAACCAAGTCAGAATCAAAGAATGGATCCGTTTGAATTCCAGTACTCTGGATGTATGTGTGAGTCATACATGCTTTAGATGGGAACCGTTTACAGAAAGTAAAAAAAAGAACAGGTTGAGTCACTAGTGTAACGAGGACATGCTTTACAATAGACCTGAAGTACATGTCTTACAATAGAAGCGACGTTAACAAGGTGAGGTGTGTGTGTGTGTGTGTGTGTGTGAGAGAGAGTGAGAGAGTTCAGTTTATATGTCCTCAATATCGCTTTTCGCATTCCCAGGACAATAGTTAGCCTTCGGGCCTTTTCCCAAATGGAGCAGAGTGAAACACTAAACTACACCAAGGACAATAACAACATTACATGATATGTTCCAAAACACAGCAAACCACCACCACTGCACATCCGTATTTATGTACTGTATACCAAACATTCTCACTGCAGCAGCTTCTACCTGACTGAACCTAACACTACGTCCAACTCAAAGACGGTTAGTACAGAAACCTATTCTGATGTGCTTACAGGAAGTGATCTCAGCACCTGAAATTTATTAATGATTTCTTATGAGAAGTTTCCTATGAAAGTTATGTTATAGGCCACGATGGTTGTTATACTCTAGGAAACTTACTTATGAACTTACAAACTTACTGAATTACATCCTTACTTATGTACTTACTGACATACTTATTTTTTTATTATTATTTATTTAATTCTGTATTCCTGGAAGAAAATACCTGCATATCATAAAGGAATAAATAAACAAGGCCCCCTACCTCACTTGGGCGAGACAGAATATATATTTACTGATCGAGCTTTCACCATAGTACGTTGGCGTAAGCAAAGGTTAATAAGTGTTTAATAAGTAAGGAATAAAACCTGACATACTGTTGTAGTAAAATAATGACTGGCACCCTGGGGTTGATTATTTTCCAATAACAGAACATCCTGAAGTGTTTTATTCCTCTCAGAGTAACAGGAAAACGTCAAACCAAGAGAATCCTATGATCAAGAGTATAGCAATCATAGTTACCATAGTAACGCAGGTAAATATAGAACAACAGCATACAGTTACCATAAAGTCGCACAGTAAAACCATAAACTATCATGAGCATTCCTTTTCATTTATGTTCGTTAGTGCATATTAATGTTACCGTGTAGCTATGCTTTATTTGTAGGTCTTACAGCAAGTGGTAGACGAAGTGTTTGTGTGTGTGTGTGTGTGTTTTGTGTGTGTCGGTGTGTCAGCACTGAGTGTAGTGCATCACAGTGAGCGTGTTTTGTAGCTTAACGTTGGCCTTTTCACACTGAGGTGCTCTTATCGCTCGGACGACTGCTTCCCATCTGTGTTACTGCGCTCCAGCACACACTCATTGACAGAGACAGTAAGAGTTGATAATTAGATAATAAAAACAAAATGACTGGCTGATAAACTACAGCGTTTTTATCGATGCACTGCTTTTATTGCCTTCCGCAGTCCCAGTGGAGACACACACACATGTACACATATGCACACCTTATATACTCGGACACAAATATTTACCCATGGTGCATTTTCAGCTTTTCTTCCACCACCATGAGGGAGAACAGAGACACTCAAAGCATGTGACACTTCCTCGATTTGGGTCTTATTGATGCTTGTTCTTGAAGCTCATATCGCTCGTTTATAAATACAAGACGACGAGTACACGGTGGCGTTCGTATCTCGAGCACCGAGTCACTTAGGTGCACCTACGACTGTTACATAAATACATACGTACAGTCATTAATGCTTTCTCGACCGAGCCAGGAGAGCATTCATGATTTGAAATAACTTATCCATGTATACAAAGTCATCAGATACGCATACAAGTTTCTAAATATGCTTCTTTATCAGAAAGTACACAAAAATATTTACACTGGCGAGCGCAAAGCGCACTCCTGAAAGATCGATTCGATCATAATGAACTTATTTGCATAGGTTCTCGCTTTAATTTTCCAAAGGCTGATAAACGCGCTCCAAAGCTATCTGAAGCTATATGACGTCTAAACTCCTTAGAACTTAAATTGATCGATTAGTGCGTAAACGTTCTTCGGTGCTGTCAGAGATAGGCTATCCCGCACCTTATCCTGCACTGTATGGATAATACAGTCTAATCTCACATGGTGTGTATACACACGAGCAGGTTCATACTACGTGAAGGATCGGAATATTGCTCCGAGCCTCTTTTTCGTTGACTTGAGCGTGAACTCTGTGGGTCACGGAGTTGTAGTATAATGAAAGGACTCATTAGCCTGAGTTCGATAAGATAAAAGCTGAGCCTGATACACAGCGCTTATCTGCCATGCCCATGGTAATCGAGTGCAGGGAATCACTCAGGAGAGAGATATTTACACACACCTGCACAGGATATCCATGACTCAATTCGTCATTTCAGAGAGCAGCAATCAACAAGAAATATAAACCCAGGAGTGCCTATGGTTACAGGGAATGTTCTAGATGTTTGCAAACTGACCCGAGTTGTAGAAGCGCAATGTGCAATCCAGAACAGCTGTACAGAAATCTGGATGTATGAACAACAAGTGGTGAGGACAAATCTCCCTGAGATGACATGAGGAAGAACACTTGAGAGGAAGCAGACTCAAAAGGGAACCCATCCTCCTCTGGGTGATGCCGGATAATGAGATGATAAATCATACAGTATATCATACAGGTGTATACATAAAGTACATACAATCTAATCTTGATAAGTAAAGCGCTTCAGAATAGTGGTATACTAGCATTTCATTCGAGTGCTCATTATTTCTATCTTTGGTGTTGTATTGTTTGGAACCAAGAAGCAGAAGTTTTCACTTTGGTCAAAGCTGGCTGGAATGTTTTAGAAAAATCTGAACAAAGAGGGCAGAAAGGTGAGACGTTGTATATGACTTAAGGTGCTGTGACCCCCAGGTCAGACGTCAAGATGGTTTAATCCTCCTGACCCTTTTAGAGTGTGTGGACAAGGTAGCACCTTTAATACAAGCACAAGGCGGGGGATGCCAATAATTTTCATGCCAGTCCATTTTAGTATATATGTCCGGGTGAGAATGTGGATTTGTGGTGAGGTCACCAGATAAGGCGTCAACAATTACAGTTACATAATTAATACTTTTTAAAAAGCACAAAATGTTTTCTCTGGTAGTGTTCAAAAGACACGTAAAGACATTTTCCAACATCAGGCCATGTCATTTATGAACTGTTGACACTGCCTCATCACAGTTTGTTTACATTTACAATACTAAGCTAGCTAGCTAATTCACAAAAAATTATTTGGCTCCTTAATTATTCAGTGTATTCATTCATAATGAACATGTGAACATACGTTTAATTGGAGTAAGCTACCTAGTCTAGTCATGTCATTTAAATGGAATAGTGTTAGCTGGTTTATGTGATTACGTAACATCTCGCATGAGTATATGGTTTGTGTAACACGTTGCATGAGTATATGCACGTTGCATGAGTATATTTGCGTAAAGTCTTGGTGGAGTATATAATAAACGTTTCTTACCTTGTCTTGCTAGCTAACCCACTGGACTGCATAAAATATACAAGAATGTCTCATCCCTAGTATTCCTGCACATCAATGTTTCTGAGTTGCGGATTGTGCCTAGATTCACGTTATATATTCATAACTAAAATGAACTGAAGCATTAATAATGCACAATTGTACTCTTTGCAAGTGCAAAGAGTGTTCAATTAATGGCTAGTCATAATAATCTCAGTCTTCAATATAATGAAACATGAAAACATCATGAGTGTGTGTTTCTGCAGTCTCTCTTACATGCACACACAAACTTCTCCAGATCTCTATTCAGTGGTACTCACGGTGTAGGTGGGTGTGTCTGTGGAATGCAAAAGGAGTTTTGAAACATCCATGCCCAGCACTAACAGGTGTGTATGTGTGTGTGTGTGTGTGTGTGTGTGTGTGTGTGTGTGTGTGCGTGCCTTTCGGGAACATGTTTTGTCTCATGATTGTAGAAGTTGTTTGATGAGTAGCCACTTGTTGACTGTTTTGAATGCCACGTCTGGATTTAGCTGTTTACTTAAATGCGCTGCTGCATCTATTATACTGGATAAGCCATTTAAGTACTTTGTTGATGAATTGCTTTTAAAATGCAGAGCTAACGTATACGTATATGTAATATAGAGTATGTGTACACACACCTCTGACTCTTGTAAGGGCCTCACCTTATATTGTGTGGGTTTGGGTGTGTTATATACAGCATACACAGATCATATGGTATAGGACTTATTAAAGGTGCGATCAGGTAGCTAATTAAAGGTGCGGTGAGGTGAGATTTCCACCTCAAACTTTTGTGATCTTCGTCAAATTTCTCCTCATGCTCCTGTACCTGCCTATAAAATATCATTTTAGAGAAGAGACATGGTCTTTGAGACTATCACAACGTTTACATGGACAACAATAATCCGATATTAACCCGATTAAGACGATACTCTGATTAAGAAACTTCCATGTAAACAGCGATTATTGATGACCTTAATCCGACTAAATTCATACTCGAAGTAATGACGTGTACCGCTAATCGATCTATGTTCTATAACATGTAAAACGGGAACATGAAAGGAGTATTCTACTCATGTAAACACCTTAATCAGAATACTGTCTTATTCAGAATAAGGTCAATAATTAGATTATTGCTGTCCATGTAGGCAGTGTCAACGGAGGGAAAAACAAATGTGGGCGACTAACATTAAGCCAATCAGGACAAGCAGGCATCAATACCTGCAAGAGAAACAGATAGGCAAGGACCAACTTGTACCAAAAATCACTGACTTCGCCTTTTACGCTCCTTAAACACCATTGAAGCTCACTGACCACTGGTGCACCATTATAAACCATTTTCTCTCTGTCCTACCCGCATGTAGTGGAATTTTTTGAAGCTGTAAGCTCATCTTCCTCGTGACGCCTGGCACTGTTTGAATGGTTTTTTAATGAGACTTGGCTCAGAGCCAGAGGATGACTTTTCCCCAGCAAGTCTTACTTTTACCTTTGCTTAACCTTCCTATAATCACTAGCAATAACTTTAAAAGGCTCGGATATGTGACATTAAAACAACGTCACTGCTTCTTACCTGCGGTATTTAAAGACGGCAATGAAAGAAAGAAAATTCTGGCTTCGACTTGTAAAGTTTTTTATTGTAGAGAAAGGAGGGTGCATCTAAAACACAGGTGTTTTTGCACATTTCAGACCATCCTTTGTAATTATTTACTATTTGACTATTGGAATGAGTTCAAACGAGCAGTGGATATGAAAGAGTCTATAGTTTCATTACCTAGTTAACATTTACAGCAGGTTGGATTGAATTCTGTTAGTGGAAAACTAGGGTTCTGAGTCAAGTGGCCTTAAAGATCTCAATAAAGATATCACCGATGTGTAGGTATTGTTGATAGTATATACATAACATAGGTCTTTCTATTGCATAGCCAATATGATAAGGTGTCACTTGGAAAACCTGGTTTGAGTTCACTGATAGTTCACTGAATACGAATACATTTTTGCTTTTAATATAATATTTGCATTAAATAGATAATGTGATCTAAATGGATTCAAGTACAGCTAAGAAGAGGAGGTGTTCAGCTTTTATAAAAGCTTACCAGAAAGGTTCACAGGGCATCTGGTTGAGACTGAAGGTATGCATCGGGACCGGGCAACAGAAAAACAAGGAAGTTGTGGAAGCTTTTACTTTCATGTGAGTGTGAGGAAGCATTCGGATCCATCCATTCATACGTTTTCCATATGGCTTACCCTACACAGGGTCACAGGGAGCCTGAAGCCTATCCTAGTGAAGGTGGGGGACACGGTGGGGGACACACTGGACGGGGTGCCAACCCATCACAGGGCACGTTTGCACACACATTTACACACCATGGACAACTTGGAAACGGCAATAAGCCTACAGCGTATGTCTTTGGCCTGGCGGAGGAAACCGGAGTACCCGGAGGATTTGAACCCCCAATCCCGGAGGTGCCACTAAGCCACCGTGTGAGCATTCAGGTACGAGGCTCAAATAAAGACTACATTCACTGGCATGAATGTGTGCCAGTCCTTATTAATTGCCTGGTCAGGGTTGCAGTGGTTTAAATTAGGTTACTAGTTTGTTTGTATTGTGGGAAATAGAACTTGCTACGTAAATTTGGTAGGAAATATTGCGGGCACGTAAAAGCAAACAAACAAACAAAAAAAAACCCTGTGCGAGTGGGATTTAAAAACAGCACATCTCTAGTTGCCATTTCTACCTCTCGGTTTTTTCAGCATTTTTCCAGTGTTTCTGGGAGCACAGTGGTATGTTTCATATTTAATAGGAAAAAAATCTGTTAAGGCCACGCCCTCTTTGCATTTAAATCTGAATACAGATATACATGCACATTTTTTGAGCAGGGAACAGATACAGATACCTGGCAGTAGGTATGTTTACAAGCGGCCATTTTTGTCAATCCGAATGAATTCGATCCGACCGCAGATTCCGAAGGCACCGTTTAAACAGACCCTAAACATCGCGATCCGATTCAAATATTCGTTTACATGCGCATTACGTATATTCTGAACACAACTTCTGTGCAAGCGCAGAGTGTTATGTCGTCACGTTCCACTTTCCACCGCACGTGTGCGCGAGGTATTTTTGAATCCGATTGAGAAAATATTCTGATTCAAGCATTTACACGGATAACAACCGGATTATTTCAGCTCTATCTACACCACCCTTTTCGATCCGATCGAAATTTCGTTTGGATCGAGCTCAATCGGACCGATCGAGGTGTTTACATGAAAGCTTTTCGATTCGATTGAGCTATCGATCCGATTACAGATTATTTGTTTGCATGTAAACGTACCTACCGAAGCATGTGCTATAAGTGAAGACAAAATGAAGGTGAGCCCCAGAGATTCGATAATTCAGACAAACCTCAAAATGGTGACGCATATATGGCCATGGTATATGTTTTGAAACGCACGTGCATGCTTGCAAGCCTGATGTGCGTGGGAGTCTGATTTCACACCTGTGTTTGGTCAGCCAGGCTTGTCCCACACAGGCCATTAGTAGTGAATGGAAACTGATTGAAAACTATAAGAGTGAAGTGTTTGTTTTCTCTATCGTCATCGCCAGCACTGCCACAAGTAAGAAGTATATCACACTCCCGAACAAAAGCCTGTGTTTGCCCTTTCCTGAATTAATCACACACGTGTGTTTGTGCTGTACAATCTCCCTCGGGTCTCGCCGTCTCTGTCATGGCATTCAGAGTTTTTCTGTGGATCCTGGTACAGGTAAACACTGCGTAGCCTCAGGCACGTTTCACAGTAGGGCAAAGTCTGTTCCAATTAGCGGAAACACACAGCCTTGTCTTGTCAACTTGTCTCCGAGTCACACACAGGACCAGGAGTGTGACGGTGTTCACGTCTGCATGAGGGCAAAGTCCAACCGAGACCTTGTGTTGGGTGGACTTCAGGGCCGTCATTAAGGTGTGTCCAGTGTGGCAGACAAGTGTCTCCTGTCTGTCCCATAGACTGGCATGTTAGCCGCTGATAGCGTGCTCTCTGCTGGAATGTGTCCATCTTACTTTATTCATGTTTTAAAACAAGATCCAGCTCATAATGTTTACGATGGAGGCTGTAAAAGTGACTGCGTCATTATTACAGTGTGCAACAAAGTCATTATTAAGTTCAGTATGAAAAGAAGTAGTGCTTAATTTAAAATCAGTTGCAACTAAATTCAAAAACAATAACAACAACAACAACAACAACAAGGTTTTATGGGATGTCCCAAGATACCAATGGCTTAAGACCCTGTGTACCACAAAGGCTTTTAAATTTAGAATATAATAATGACAATAATTTCTGTAACTAACAGTGTAAGGATGGTATCAATACACTATAAAATGCATCATGAAGTCGCACAATCAACAGTCTGAAGAATTTGAGATGCCAAAATTTGTTCTCATGCTGCATATTTTTAAAAATGTAAACTTGTGCATGTAGTGTTTCTCTTGAAGACACTAATGATTCACTGTGTATGGTGTTTATGGCACCAGTGAAGCGAAGTGTATGGTGTTGTGTGTTGTCTTGAGCAGGTACTGAAAACCAAACAACTCTGGTACTGTATCAATGTCCAAAGGAGGATGCACAGCTCCAGGTTTTGCTGCCAGAAGTGTTTATACATATAGTTTGTTAGCTCCACAGGAAGCATACTTTAGTTTGTTTAGCAAAGTGCATACACGCTACGGACTTTGCACCTTAACCACCGAGCCACTCCTTTTAACCTGAGTTTAACCGAAAACTCCTTCACCATTCCATCACACTGCTCCTGTTCCTCCAGGTCGGCCTCACTGTCATGGCCTCCAGGCTCAGACGCTTGCCCTGCTGTGTGTTTGGAGCACAGCTCAGAGCTCTCCTGCTGGGCCTCAGGAGGGGCACAATGGACCTCGCTCCCTCTGGGAAAGTGTAGTGGAGCCCGGGGGGAACCTCTGCGTGAATGGGGTGAATGGGGAGAAACCTGTGAGAGGAGCCGCTGTGAGTTACAGGAGCTGCGTTTACACACACCCCTGCTGGCACACACCCCGGGGGGATAAAAAAAAAAAAGATGGGGCTTATGGACAAAAACAACAAGCAGACAAAACAATAGAGAGAATTCCTTCTGTTTCTCCTCAGGTTTCTCTCCAGAGCTGTCTGTCTGTCTCTGTCTTTGTCAAAGAGAGAATTAGGAGCCATTCACGGGTTCTTCTTACTTACCTTCTCGAATGTTCCTCTCTCTCGTCTCTCTGCTCCATTAGACTCCTAATTCTCTCTCACTATTACAAGCCTAGAGTTTATGCGAGAGTTTAGCACTCAGCAGATGCTAAGGTGCTGGTTACGCAGATTACTGCCTTGCACAGCGTGATTACAGTCATGGGGCAGGAGAGATGCATATTAAGGGTTGTTTCAGGGGTATTTAGATACGTTTAGTGTTACTGGAACAACAGCACAAAGACGTCACACCAAACACCAAAGATCTTTTATACACAGACGATGCAATCCCAGCGGCCGGGCTTCATTCAGCCTTGGTCGGGCTTTTTCATGTGGTTTTCATGTAGATCGCAGGTGGGCTTTTGTCATGTTCTCATGTTATGAGGGAGAGATTTAAAGCAACAATTTATAATTGAGATATGAGTTCACTTTGAGGGGAAAGTTAAAAAAAAAAAGATTACATCTAGGGTTCCTTAGGAAAGCTGTTTGTTTTTTGTTTTTTTTTAAACTAGTATTCAGCACATTTGATGCTGATAAAAAATACCTCATGCAACACACACACACACACACACACACACTGTAAACATAACAACGCTCTTACAAGTGCTTACTAGCTAGATTATTTAACCAGATTAGATCGATCATCAGTAATGCAGACGAAATAAAGATTCCTTGAACTCTGCTGATAAGGAGGTCGTTTGCCTTTGCTGTAGATTTTGAGTCATCAATTCAACAGAATTTGATATAGTAGACATATTCGATAAAGTAGTGACACTCGGTCGCTAAACGCTTGTGAAGTTATTCATCTACATACATAAATGTAGAAATGCGCCAAGATTTGATATACACTATCTCACAAAAGTGAGTACACCCCTCACATTTTTGTAAATATTTGATTCTATCTTTTCATGTGACAACACTGAAGAAATGACACTTTGCTACAATGTAGAGTAGTGAGTGTGCAGCTTGTGTAACAGTGTAAATTTGCTGTCCCCTCAAAATAACTCCACACACAGCCATTAATGTCTAAACCGCTGGCAACAAAAGTGAGTACACCCCTAAGTGAAAATGTCCAAATTGGGCCCAATTAGCCATTTTCCGCTCCCCGGTGTCATGTGACTTGTTAGTGTTATAAGGTCTCAGGTGTGAATGGGGAGCAGGTGTGTTAAATTTGGTGTCATCGCTCTCACACGCCCTCATACTGGTCACTGGAAGTTCAACATGGCACCTCATGGCAAAGAACTCTCTGAGGATCTGAATAAAAGAATTGTTGCTCTACATAAAGATGGCCTAGGCTATAAGAAGATTGGCAAGACCCTGACACTGAGCTGCAGCACGGTGGCCAAGACAATACAGCGATTTAAGAGGACAGGTTTCACTCAGAACAGGCCACGCCATGGTCGACCAAAGAAGTTGAGTGCACGTGCTCAGCATCATATCCAGAGGTTGTCTTTGGGAAGTAGACGTATGAGTGCTGCCAGCATTGCTGCAGAGGTTGAAGGGGTGGGGGGTCAGCCTGTCAGTGCTCAGACCATACGCCGCACACCGCATCAAATTGGTCTGCATGGCTGTCGTCCCAGAAGGAAGCCTCTTCTAAAGATGATGCACAAGAAAGCCTGCAAACAGTTTGCTGAAGACAAGCAGACTAAGGACATGGATTACTGGAACCATGTCCTGTGATCTGATGAGACCAAGATAAACTTATTTGGTTCAAATGGTGTCAAGCGTGTGTGGCGGTAACCAGGTGAGGAGTACAAAGACAAGTGTGTCTTGCCTACAGTCAAGCATGGTGGTGGGAGTGTCATGGTCTGGGGCTGCATGAGTGCTGCCAGCACTGGAGAGCTACAGTTCATTGAGGGAACCATGAATGCAAACATGTACTGTGACATACTGAAGCAGAGACTGGGCCGCAGGGCAGTATTCCAGCATGATAATGACCCCAAACACACCTCCAAGATGACCACTGCCTTACTAAAGAAACTGAGGGTGAAGGTGATGGACTGGCCAAGCATGTCTCCAGATCTAAACCCTATTGAGCATCTGTGGGGCATCCTCAAACGGAAGGTGGAGGAGCACAAGGTCTCGAACATCCACCAGCTCCGTGATGTCGTCATGGAGGAGTGGAAGAGGACTCCAGTGGCAACCTGTGAAGCTCTGGTGAACTCCATGCCCAAGAGGGTTAAGGCAGTGCTGGAAAATAATGGTGGCCACACAAAATATTGACACTTTGGGCCCAATTTGGACATTTTCACTTAGGGGTGTACTCACTTTTGTTGCCAGTGGTTTAGACATTAATGGCTGTGTGTTATTTTGAGGGGACAGCAAATTTACACTGTTACACACGCTGTACACTCACTACTTTACATTGTAGCAAAGTGTCATTTCTTCAGTGTTGTCACATGAAAACATATGATCAAATATTTACAAAAATGTGAGGGGTGTACTCACTTTTGTGAGATGCGGTATAAAGATCATTTCTCACAAATAATGTTTGACTTCCTGTTTCATGGGAATTGACAAAGCAGGTGAGATCGAAGCATGATTAGATCTTTTATGTACTGTTCCTATCTTTCTAGTTTATGACTGACAGGAAGTCAAGGTCTGATTCATCGATTATGCACGGTAGACGTACGGGTTTCAAGGCACTCTGTCCACCAAGCTTGCATATTTTACTGAGATCTTCATATCTCTCAGGAAATCATGAGTTCATGGTGGATAGACGTTTATGACCTTTATACGCAGAAAGGAATATCGAACCAAACCGAACCAAGCTTTATGCTCCATCATACTTCTGTCCGCATGTTCTCCCTGTGCTGTGGGGGTTTCCTCCGGGTACTCCGGTTTCCTCCCCCAGTCTAAAGACATGCATGGTAGGCTGATTGGCATGTCCAAAGTGTCCGTAGTGTATGAATGGGTGTGAGAGTGTGTGTGTGAGTGTGCCCTGCGATGGATTGGCACCCTGTCCAGGGTATACCCCACTTCGTGCCCGATGCTCCCTGGGATAGGCTCCAGGTTTCCCCGTGACCCTGAAAAGGATAAAGCGGTATAGAAGATGGATGGATGGATGGATGGGTACTTCTATCCCGATCTGCATATTTATTTGAACGTCTGCACCAACTATTCATGGCTTTTGACTTTCCTGATAAAATCGAGCTGATTGAGGAAGAGACAACATGAGACACATTTCCTAAACGAGATATTTAAAGAACAGGAAATGGCTTTTATTACACGATTAACTCGGAGCTTATGATTCAGGTACGTATTCCTCTGTGAGCCTATTATTTAGCCACTATTATTCCGTTCGGTTCGGTTTTATTTATACAGCGCGTTGAACAATAGACATTGTCACCAAGCAGATACACAGAAATCCGGATGTAGAGTTGTGTTTAGATCCCAAATGAGCAAGCCAGAGGAAATACAGAGGTCACTTCTGAAAAGAGCTTTTTATCAGCTCTGTAATATTACCCGACTTTCTATCCTTTACTTAGATCGGATTAAGCTGAATCCTTAATTCATGCTTTCATAACCTCACATCACTCTACTTCTGGTAAAACCCCTAAATAGACGTCAGCATATTCAAAATGTTGCTGCTAGATTCCTTACCAAAATGATGACTTAAAAAGCACTTACCGAGCATTACGGCCTTGCTCGGACTCTCAGGTCTTCTGATCTTGGTCTACTGAAGGATCAGTGGGGGGGCCTTTTAGTGCCGTAACCTCCGAATTTTGGGATGTCCGTCTCATTATAAGACTCAACTTAAAACATACCTTCCAGCACTTTTCACTTTTTTTATTCCTGTTAGTTTTTTTCCTCTTTTTTCTTGCTTTCTTTTTGGTGCATGTATGTGTATAGACAGCTAGAAATGGAATGTGTTATTATTGTTGTGGGGGACGGTGGCTTAGGGGTTAGCACATTCACATCGCACTTCCAGGGTTGGGGGTTCGATTTCTTCCTCCTCCGTGTGTGTGTCCAGTTTGCATGTTCTCTCTGTGCTTTGAGGGTTTCCTCCGGGTACTCCAGTTTCGTCCCTTAGTCCAAAGTCATGACTTGTAGGCTGATTGGCATTTCCAAATTGTCTGTAGTGTGGGACGTAGTGGGTGTGTGATTGTGCCGTGCGATGGGGTCTCCCTATCGCAACACGGGTTGTGACCCGAGTTCCCTGGGATAGGCTCCAGGCTCCGCACAGCGCTGTGTAGGATAAGCGACGCACAAAATGTATGTATGGATGGATGGATGGATGTATGAATGGACGAATGGATGGATTATTATTATTATTCCATATTATTATTATGATTGTACTTCCACGAAGGACAGCAGTTGAAACACTGTTCGTGAAATGCATCGGCCACTCTGAGCTCGTTTGAGATTGAAGAACACTTGCTCTCTCTGCAACGTAAGCAATATTAAGAGCGCTTATGAAGCGTTTCTGCTGTCTGTGGTCGCTAGTATTAAGCGCAGGACAAGTGCAAATTACAGATATTTGCTGCTCCTGTTACTGTGAGACTTTAGACACTGCATTGTGTTGCATGGGAAAGAGGACAGATGGAATTCTATACTGCACTGAAAACACATGCGCGTGCATGCACGCACACACACACACACACACACACACACAGAGAGAGAAACACACACACGCACATACACACACACACACACACACACTCGCACACACAGAGAGAAACACACACACAGAGAAACACACACACACACACACACAGAAACACAAACACACACACACACAGGGAAACACACACACACACACACAGAGAAACACACACACACAGACACACAGGGAAACACACACACACACACACACACACAAAGAAACACACACACACACAGAGAAACACACACGCACACACAGAAACACAAACACACACACACAGAGAAACACACACACACAGACACACAGGGAAACACACACACACACACACACAAAGAAACACACACACACACAGAGAAACACACACGCACACACAGAAACACAAACACACACACACACAGAGAAACACACACACACACACAGAGAAACACACACACACACAGAAACACACGCACACACACAGAGAAACACACACACACAGACACACACACACAAAGAAACACACAGACAGACACACACACAGACACACACACACACAGACACACACACAGAGAAACACACACACACACACAAATACACAAACACACAGACACACACACAGACACAGAAACACACACATGCACAGAAACACACACACACACAAATACACAAACACACAGACACACATACACACACACAAACACACACAGACACAGAGAAACACACAAACACATACACACACAGAAACACACACACACACACAGACACACACACAGAAACACACACACAAATACACAAACACATACACACGCACAGATACAGAGAAACACACACACACACACACACACACACAGAGAAACACGCACACAGAGAAACAAACACACACACACACACACACACACACACAGAGACACAGAGAAACACACACACACACACACAGTGTGTTTGCATCATACTTATGATAGACAACAAACATCAGCTTTTGTTGTAGAACGCAGATCATCCATTAAGCGAGGAAGCTGCTTTTATGCGATGGAATTGATTACACAGGGCGTAAAAGACTGACGTGAAAGCACGCAGACCGTCCGTGTGTTAGGTTTCCTCTCTGCCTTCGCTGGTGTTATTATTAGAAATCTAGAACCGGCACCTATTCAAGATGACCTGTAGTGTAATCCTCTTATGATACCTAATATAACTGCGGAATACTGTGAGAACCACACTGTTATAAACGCGTTGTAAGACGCATGTAATCGAACTCAATCAGTCATTTTTAGTGTCACTTTTCACCGTTCAATTACAAAGAAGTATTCTCGATACACAGGATGCACAAATGTGTACGCATGAGGCAATAATTATTTTGGAAAGCACATGCATTGCTAACATTTAACCTAAAAGCAGTCTCACAAAATACCGAAGTTAATTAAAACCCCAAACCTAGCCTGCAAGCGTTTCGGCTCCGGGGAACGCTTAAAGATCATTCCTTGCCCAATTTTCAATGGACTTCTTAAGATTACATCGAAAACATACCAAACATTCACCTGCGCTTTATAGCCTGAGCCGTGGAATGTTTCTGTCAGGCCGAGTGAACGAGCGTGCTGAAACGGTTTTCCTCCCATCAGCCCATAACTGATTTCTAACCAGCGTCTTAACGCTTCACGCTCGAAGGGTACTCGTTATCAGTACGCATCGTATGGAACTAGCGTTTCATGTTGTGTCTGTCTGAATTGAAAATAGCTGTGATGCTGAACCGTATTGTGCTGTGAGCGTTTTAGCGCTTGTTGCGATATACAGACGGATATATATATTTATATATTTATATATATATAATGACGTTTACATCATTCTTCTGATCTATTTGTGTGACCTTCAGGCTGGATCTCAAAAACACGGACACCTGATCACACGAAAGATATTCATTTACAGGATATCTCAGCGGTTCCTCAGACATTCCTCACTCTTGTAAGGACGTACCTTCTATATTAGTTTCCTAGCATTTATTGAATGTTCTCCCAGTGTCCATCTGGGTTTCATCTGCGTTCTCGTGTTTCCTTTCCTTCCACCTCCTGAAAAATCCGCTAGCACTTGGAGCACTAGCTACTCCCTCAGGTGTGAATGTGTGTGTTGGTGCCCTACGATGGATGGACTTAAGGCTATCCGAGGAAAATAAACGACTTTTTACAGGATGAAACCAGTCTGTACGGTTGCTTTTGTGATTGTTGCGGCTAAAAATGCTTGATTTTGCTGCGGCTTTTTTTCAAAAGAGGTTTTTTTTTTTTTTTTGTGCTTTTGTGCCGACTACTTGAATTGGCGAAATTGCAATTGTACAAAATTGTTTCTCAGTGATGTTTGTTGGTAAGTGAGACCTTTTTAGCTGTACTCATGTTCGACGCACGCAAATCAAAGAGGGTTTTGACTGAATGTGCGTTGCGATGACGTTGCGATGACGTCACATGACACCTCTAAAGCCCTCTGAATATTGCGGGGTTTGCGTGATTTTGCGTTCATCTCTGCATTCAGAAATGAAATGGACTGATGGATAAAGTAAACTAGTTTTTCCATTGTTTATCATTTCACACCAGTGATCAGTGTGTGGAAATCCCACTGTCATTTCTTACAGCGTTTCATTTATATCGTTTAGATCTTTTTCGAAATAGATATAAGCCTCACATATATACACTTTGTATCTCAGGAAGGCTGATTTGCATTTCTTTTGATGATCAGCTCACTGCGGTGATTACAGGCTCCCTGTCATTAGTGATACCGAGGTGTCCAGTGCGGATCAATCCCTCAGGCCGCTCCCGCTCTGTGATCATGTGGTGGAACTTCAAAGCTGTGAGGTGTTGGACCAAAAAGAGTGAGTGAGGTGATTAGTGTTCTTTAAATATATGTGTGTGTGTGTGTGTGTGTGTGTGTGTGTGTGTGTGTGTGTGTGTGTCCAAAATGTTGCCAGGTTAGATGTTATCCGATCAGCAGGTGTTTAGCTACAAGTGCTGTAATTGAAGAGCCCCTCTCTCTCTCTCACACACACACACACACACACACACACACCCCTATCCTGATTTCCAGTCCAGTCCACAAGTGACACACTCTCTTTTTTTTTTAACCAATTCAACTTCATAGTTTCAAGTTTATTAACTATGATTCTATTTTATTTTTCAGTTGAGTGCAAAAGTTTGCACACCCCTAATTTGATGTGATGATGCCAACAAGACATTGCATCAAAGTGAGTTTTGGTCTTTTATTTATTGTTATGTGAGCAAAAGATGGGCAAAAAAACAAACAAACACTTTTAACATACTGAAAGTCGAATAATCGAAATGATCAAATATTTCTAAATGCAATAAAGATTCATGAAGTGAAAAAAAAACTTTATAGAGAAATAATGAAACACAAGGCAGTCAAAAAAGAAAATTGTAAAAAAGGCAAATAATAATAATAATAATAATAATAATAATAATAATAATAATAATAATAATAATAATAATGCAATAAATAATAGCAGAAAAAAGAAACTAATAACAGCAGTAAGATAGTAACATAGTAAGTGCATACAAATATAATATAAGTTCTATAAGTAAATAATATTAATAATAATTTAACTTTTGTATTCTATTGTCATTTTTAGGTCTCCTTTTTGTTTCTGTGGTTTTCTTCAGCTGTTTGTCTTCCACTTGTTCATTGTCTTTGTATCTGTGTTTTTTTCACATCTGTATAACAGTTTTCGCTGTTCAGAATGCTAAACACACTGATAGCTCGTTATCCCCTTCTGCAGCTCTGAGAAAGGAAATATTTTCCATTTTAGGTGAGATAGCTCTTTTTCCTGACTTCCATTTCCTCTTAACTTGATGACTCACAGCAACCTGCTTGGGAGATTTAGCCTGGACTTTCATGCCAAGTGAATAGAGTAAACACTTTATTAATATAAACTTTATTTATATACACATTATATACTTGGACTATATACTGGGTGGGGAGGGGGCATGGTGGCTTATTGGGTTCACACATTTGCTTCGCAACACCAGGGTTAGGGGTTCGAGTCCTGCCTCTGCCCTGTGTGCGCAGAGTCTGCATGTTCTCCCAGTGCTCCGGGGGTTTCCTCCTGGTACTCTGGTTTCCT
Organism: Ictalurus furcatus; assembly: GCF_023375685.1. NCBI lineage: Eukaryota > Metazoa > Chordata > Actinopteri > Siluriformes > Ictaluridae > Ictalurus > Ictalurus furcatus. The sequence goes on from NC_071274.1 coordinate 19,308,137, forward strand.
CGCGCAGCCCAAAGACATGCACTGTAGGCTGATTGGCATATCCAAACTGTCTGTGGAGTGTGAATGTGTGTGTGATTGTGACGTGCGATGGATTGACACCCTGTCCAGGGTGTCCCTGCACCTTGAGTCCCCTGGGATAGGCTCCAGGCTCCCCCGCGGCCCTGTGTATGAGCGGTACAGAAAACGGATGGATGGATAGACTGTATACTGGACTCCTTAATGATGCGCACTCACATAATAAAGATACTGCTGTAATAATTTGGGTTCTAACAGCAAAACAAACAGGGATGCAAACTTTTGCACTTCAACGTAGTTACGAGTGTGTAAACGGATAATATGCTGGATATTATTGGAGTCCAGTGTACTGCATAAACCTCCCAGTTACTCTTGTTATTCTTCTTCCCTCTCCCCGAGTCAGTTCGTACAATTTGGGAAACGTCATAAAACAAGCCAAGTTCCTGCCATTTATATTTCACTCTCCAAACACACGCACATCTCCCACATCTCATTAAGACACAAGTTATGGCAGAAAGTGAAAATTAATCACTGCTTGGAAGACGCAGTGCACTTTTATTGATGATATTGGCTTTCTCGCCATGTTTAATAAACTCCTCGGGCAAGGGATCACACAGTAAATCAATGTTAGCCTTGCGAGAAGTATCGGGAGTGGAGCGCTGATAACTTTATCTCACCTCAAATAACTTTCCAAGAAACAGCTCTCGGCTCGCATCTGCTCGGCCACCGTGCACAATCCATCAAACATCCTGTTTAGGAGGAAAAGGAGGAGGAGGAGGAGGGAATGGGATTGTGTTAGAGGGAGAGGAATCCACCCTTCCCCTTTCGCTAGAATGCATATATGTTTGTTTTTCAAGTCCTTGCTAAACAACTCAAAGAAATGGTAATATTTTACTTCAACCCTGCATCATAAGACTCACATAACCATGCTATAAACATGCAACGGATGGTGTTATATACCATCATGAGCCGCCTTAACAGTTTACGTCCAGGGATATGAGTGAGAAGTGTTTTATTGAATGATTGTTTACGTCATGCTGTTTTCTTTTTCTTTTCTTTTTTTTTTTTTTTGCTATAAGTAACCGTTAGCTGTTATAATATGTGCTTTCATAAGGAATAAAACACTTGGGGGTGTGCTGTTAGAGGAAAATGAGAGGAAAAAGCACGGTACAACCTAACACGAAGCGGAGTTACCGTTACCACCCCGATGTTGATTATTTACACTAATAGCACGGCGTAAAGCATGTCATTCCTCTTATACCACAACACTAACATTGTTTTATTTATTAACAAACAGCATGCCATACTTTTTTTTTTTTTTATCCATTTATAGTTATGTTTACGTTTGCAAAACAAGTTAGTTCTTGTTATCACTTACATTATAGCATAAGTCCTCACCGACCTGTCTTTTTTCTTTGTTTAAATATAAATAAGCTTGTTATGGCCTTTCGTGTCGGAAAAAAGAAAACCCGTAATGTTAAGTTTTACCTCAGGACTTCATAAAGTGCTGACACTGGAGACTCCTTCCAAAAATCAACTCACAGGAAGCTATGATTGCGAACGTTTTTCGAAATCCGTTTTTTAAAGCGCGTCTTACGAAGTCCTGGTCTAAATTGCTTAAGTCCATAATAATGCATGCGTAGACATATAGCAATAATACACCGAGAAAGAACCTATACCATTTTATGAATAGTTATCCAGTGTATGTCAAGTGAGATCTCAGTACTTATAGTTTGTCAAGTATTAGAACAGCTGGCGTGCGGTACATACAATAGCATCTTTCATAAACATGGAATGCTAGCGCACTTAGCAACAATTAGCATGTCGTACATATATATACGCTGTCGTGACTTCAGATTTTACGACAGTTATAACGACGATGATTTGTAACGATGGTAACGATAACGGCACTGCAGTACACCTGGATGTAAACCTGTCCGCATATGCACTCTACAAGAATAATTCACTTTTAATGACACTTTTAAGAAAAAATTCAATCCAGATTTAAAGGGTTCTTCTGCATGTACTGGGAATTATATAGGACCGTCGTTCTCAAAGCAGAACTATCCAAAGGGAACCCTTGGGTTAAGGTTACATCAAGGGACAAGAATAGACAGTGATCGTGTCAGGCTGCACTAGAGTCATGCGTTTACACGTGAAAGTGTGTGACGGGTGTGTGAGAGTGTGTGTGAGTTTATGAATCCGTGTGTGAGAGGAATATAAAAGTGTTGATGTCTTTGCAGCTTGTTCCCTGGCCTCATTCTGTAAAACACCCTCATGACGCACTCGGTGGTTAACAGTTCCCTGTACGTCCCCATTAAACAGCACTCCTTCATTAAAGAAAGAGATGCACTTGCGCTCTCTCTCTCTTTCTCTCTCTCTCTCTCTCTCTCTCTCAGGACAGAAGATTCCAACACTTCATTCAAGTCACGCAGTAAACAGTATTTATGAGCTCTGAATGTCCAGTCCACATCCCTGCCAGAGATAATCACATTTCATCCTGACTGACATATTTATTTCACGTCCACCATCCCGACCCCACCCCATCTCACCCATCTCGCTCGCCCCAACACACGCGCTTTCAATCAGATTCGTGGTCTCCTAGCCCATCGCCTTGGCCAATTTTCGAAAGAGCTAATTGCATGTTTACCCTTTTTCCCCGACAGCCCACTTTCTCTTCTGTAAAAGCTACAAAATTGCACAACATGACACTGTTTCCTCTATTATTGTACACTTGTATTATTGTAGACTTTCTCTTCCATTCCTTGGCAACATGCCCTACACATGCGTGCGCGCGAGAGAAAAAAATGTCCAGCCGCACGAGTGGGTGTGTGCGTGACTGGCATATGTTTTTTGAATGCATCTGTGACTGGTGATTCAGCTGGTGGGTGTGATAATACATCTCCTGAAACGACAACCTGTTACACCAGTTACGTGATCGGCCATGTTAGAGTCCGTCTACTGGTCCTAATCCGTCGTGTTCTTCTTCGCGCCGATCTTGATTACATAAAAACTGACCTTTAACTCAATGCACCTGCATGTAAACAGAGCTGTTTTGACAGGCGTTCCACCATCCGAGCCAGCGTCCTGAAACAATGTGTGCATGTGCAGAATGAATTAGCTATTTACCCACGCTTGTTTTGCTACAGAGGTTTCCCCATGCCTTACTAATACAAGGTTAAGCCGGGAAGTACGTGCACGCTTCCTTTCACATGTAAAAAAAAAGTCTGCAAGAGGTTCTGTTTCTGTTTGTGTGTGTGTAATTTTTTTTTTAGTACGCCATGTACCACTACATGTGCTTCACGTACCCAGAACAAATTACACATACTTTGCTAATCGTATCCTTGGTAACGCTTTAGAATACGGATCCGTCATAAATGATTAACTACACATGAAGAAATGAATAATGCAGTATTATCATTCCAGTAACTACTATTAACTAACTAGAAACTCGGATTAATGAGTTAGTAAGTACTAGCACACAGATGTATGCGCTAGTTCACTATTAGCTAATCCATCACTACTATTTCTTTCATTGCTCCTGGAGAACTTCGGTTACTACGTGCAACCTTTGGGGTAACCATGGACAGTCAGTTGTCTTTTTCCTCTCACGTTGCTAATCTGACACGCTCATGTCGATTTCTCCTACTCCTACCACTACATACTCAATATGTAATAGCAGACTTATGAGTTGGGTAAGCTGTTAATAATTAGTATATTGTAAACGCACGTTTCGGGACCTTACTCCTGTGGCCAATTTTCCGTCATGCCTTTGAACTTCACCCTTGTTTGTAATAATTTTTTTCCCCACATTATTATTAATACATGAATAACGAGAAGACAGCTTGGGTCCATACTTCTCAGTGAATCACTAGAGAGTCATGGAGACTGCTGGAACATTTCAAGTGATACATACCCTAAATGCCAGACAAAATAACCTATACAGTGATTTGTTTATGTAACGTACGTCACAGAAATATATGGCTCTATGCAAGTCTTCTACATCATGGTTAGAAGATTCTGAAGGTTTTGATTAATAACTATTGTAAGAATCACGGTAGCACGCTAATAATGACTTAAGTGTTACGACACGCTTCTGAAGGAAATACTAATATTTGGAACAGTATTCTAAAGTGAAGGTCATGATAAGTCCCTAGTAATGACTCAAAAGGGGGGGGGGGTGTGACGCAGTATCTTTAGTTTTTTTTGTTTTCTTTCACTCAATGGTTTGCATATTACATTGTGGGCGGCTATGGCTCAGGTGGTAGAGCAGGTTGTCCACTAATTGTAGGGTTGGCGGTTCGATTCCCGGCCCACGTGACTCCACATACCGAAGTGTCCTTGGGCAAGATGCTGAACCTCGAGTTGCTCCCGATGGCAAGTTAACGCCTTGCATGGCAGCTCTGCTACCATTGGTGTGTGTGTGAATGAGATACATTGTAAAGCGCTTAAAGTTAAAAAAGCTTTATATAAGTGCAGACATTTACCATATTTGCATATCGGTAATCGCTACATATTAAGACTCAGACTCAGTTTATGTTTCATTCAAATACTTTATTAATTCCACTGCATTATTTAACTAGTTGGACTGCACACACTCTACAGTACTTTATGTTGTACTGTACACACTTTTGTTAATCCTGTTTACTTTAAGTTAGGTTAGTGTTGTGTAGGATGAGCTGAGGAGTGAACAGCTGGCGTATAGGAATCCCCGATGGGGTCGGTGCGTATTAAAGGCCAACACGCCGCATTCACTGCTATTTTTAGTTCTGCTTGCTGGTACCAAGAGGCAGATTGACTGTGGGGAGATGTTTTGTGTTCGTTTTCTTTACGTTCTTATTCATAATTATGTATTTCTTTCTTTAATTTTCTTGATTTATATGTTCTTATCTTTATTTCAGTTATTCAGCTGGCCTCGTCTTTAATGCTGTACCGTGAAGTTTGTAGTGTTTTGTCATTAAACTCTTTTTCTTGGGAAACTGTGTCCCTTGTGCCTTGACTGTCTTGGTCCCTCAAACAGCTTACCCAAATCATAAGTCTGCTATTACTTACTGATTATGGAAATAATCTTGTCTATTCGTTAACAGTAGCGGTTTCGCATTAATTATGAATCTGTATGTAGTTTCTTAGTAGTTCTTCAGGAGGCATGAAAGAAGTAGTCATTATGGATTAGCTAATCGTGAACTACCGCATTCATTTGTCTGCTATTACTTACTAATGCGTTAATCCGAGTTTCTAGTTAGTTAATAGTAGTTACTAAAATTTAATATTACATTATTCATTTCTTCCTGTGTAGATAATCATTAATGATTGATCCGTATTCTAAAGTGTTACCGTATCCTTTAATAATAGTTTCACTGTAGTTAGCTAGCTGACTGAATACTCAACTCAGCTAGAGAAGTAGCTAACATTAATATCAGGAGTAAGAAAGTTTGTGAACGTTTCTCAGAGCTCATGGAGTTAAATGATATACATTTCAAATTAATAAGTTACTTAAGCCAGCTAGCTAACTCAGATAAAATTAGCTAGCTAGCTATGATGAAACCACTATGTGAGGCTTTGCAATTTCGTAATCGTTGTTAGCGAGCTAACGCTAGCTGAGGTAACTACGTGGCTTAAATAACTTGTTAGGAAGTATCTAACATTAGGTAACTGTTAGGAGAAACTTTGTTAACTTTTCTCAGAATACCTAGTGAATACGTTGCTTAAGACAGCTAGCTAATGTTAACTAGCTAGCGCTGATTAAAGTGATTACGTGGTTACAGTATACTGTCTGCATGGGCATTGTAAACTATCCTGTATTAATTGCTTGTTCATCGTTATCTGATTGATGTTAGCTGAGTTAGCTAGCTGGATAGTTATGTTGCTAACATTTAACACTAGGTGAAAGCTTGCTAACCTTTCTCTGTGTTTGTGGAGTGGAAAGTTTGTGGAGTCTTTCATAAGCTGTATGCTGTAAGTAATGTAAGGCAGGTAATGTAAAGTTTGCTAGGAAAATGTGATTGCAGGACATTTAATCATTTCATAGAAAGTATTCAAGCACAAGGTTTGTGCAGTGTGTGTGTGTGTGTGTGTGTGAGAGAGAGAGAGAGAGAGAGAGAGAGAGATGAATTTGTCCTGTTTTATTCAGAAAGAGACATTCTTGGACATGAGCAACCAGCTAAGAAAAGTTACTTGCACGTTTTTTTCTTTCCTGTTTTCTCACGATCACAACTTAATTTTCTCATGATCTCAGCATAACAAAACAGTTGTTTTCTCATGATCTCGACTTATTATAGTTCGTATTGTTTTTATTGCTCTAGACTTTAGTGTAGACTTTGTTGACTTTATTGTGTTTAAATCTAGACTTTACTGTAAGTGCAATCCCACAGCATCATGGATGAACAAATTCGTTTTTTTTTTACCTCGATCTCTTTACTCACTCAGGCTGAAATACCTCTCTGTCTGTCAGTGATCGACGACTTCCATATTAGTGTCTGACACCTGAGAAGGGGCCACCCCCTCTCGCTTAATGCGGAGATAAAGTCCATCCCTACTTTAAAAATTATTACATTTACGATGGCGAAGACGCCAACGTACATGCAGCACCAATCCCATAAAATGACGTCGCAAGAAAACCTCTTTTTGTTATGTCAAGATCATGAGAAAGTTAAGTCGTGATCACGAGAAAACAAGAAATAAAAAATGATAATGCATGGTCTTTTAGGGCTTCCATTATATCCTCTCTCTCTCTCTCTCTCTCTCTCTCTCTCTCTCTCTCTATATATATATATATATATATATATATATATATATATATATATATATATATATAATAAATTAATAAACAGAACAGTGTGTGCCAGTGCTGGAATATGATTTGGTACACCGTGTGCAAGTATGAGTGCTTCATGTACCAAGAAAGAATGCAAGTCCTAATAAATCATTCCTCATCATTTAATAACTACTGGTTAAATGTAGCGTGTAAGGGCAGAACATCTGCAGACTCGTGAAAGTGGAGTTGCACTCCTATCTCCTCTAACCAGCCTAACGTGAACGTCATGATTCTTTGGCAGACTAATCAATATGCTGAGCAGGTTTGCAGTTGTCTCTGTGTGTGTGTGTGTGTGAGAGAGAGAGAGAGAGAGAGAGAGAGAGAGAGAGAGAAAGAGAGAGAGGGAGAGAGGGAGCAAAAAAGCAGAACATGTTCGAGCAGGTTTCTCTGACTGGTAAAGCTCTATATCACACATAAAACCTAACAACTCATTTCATCACAGCACACGCAAAAGAGTGTCTGAAATATGGTATCTGTGGCAAGTGTGTTTCTTAATCCTGACCACAGGAAAACACACACACACTCACTCATGCTCTCTCTCGATTGAAATCTTAGGCACCCTGTTGTTTTTTTTTGTTTGTTTTTGTTATTGTGGGTTTTTGTTTTTTTTTGTTGTTTTTTTTTTGGGGCACTCCTGTGTGCACGGAGTTTGCATGTTCTCCCAGTGCTTTGGGGCTTTCCTCCGAGTAACCCGGTTTCCTCGCCCACTTCAAAGATATGCTGGATAGCCTCCAGACTCCCCGTGACCCTGTGTAGGGTAAGCTCTATAGAAATTCGATGGAGGGATGTTTATTTCATGACTTCTGCATTATTGAGTCAGTACAAAAACATTTTATATTTCCCAACATCACTTTTCCAACAAAAAAGGAAATGTTTGTGAACAGAAAAATGTTGGTACAGTTGGGTCCAAAAGTCTGAGAGCACTAGTGAAAATGCTTCTCTATTGAATCCCTTTCTAATTCAGGAAGTAACCGCAGTGTACGTAAGTACAGGTACAACAAAGTTTTGCAAACAGAGCTGATGAATATCCTGTTTGTCTAGAATCTTTTTTGCACATCACATTTTGCGTGCACACATGCACACACACACGCACACACACATGCTTCATGACATGTATTCAAGATAATTTCTGTGGAATCCGACATAGTACAAAAGACGTATGTAGGCGTGTGAACCAGAAAAAAGAAAAATCACTGCAATTCAGCATGTGTATGTAGCACGCAACTTACAACTGATACGGTGGATACAAAAAGTCTACACACCCCTATTAAAATTGCAGGTATTTGTGTTAACAAAAAATTATAATTTAAGCATATCATATTAGATGATTTTCCACCTTTAATATGATATAGCAATTTAATAAACAAGTCCTTAAATACAGATTTAGGGATTTGATTTAGGGATTGTTTCCCTTTTCTCCTTATTTAATTGCCAATTGTGGTTAAACGTTAATAAATAAAAAAAAATCAACATTTTAAAAATATTTGCTTGGAAGTGATTATATAAATAATTCACACAAAACTATAAATGCTGAGATACATTTATTACTAAAATACATTGTGGTTACCCAGAAAAATTATATTGGTGTACCACAGAGCTTGGTACTCTACGTGCTCCAGTTTTATTCCTCTTATATATGCTGCTAGTAGTTCAGATTATAAAGCAGCATGTGGTCTATGTTCATAGCTTTGCAGATGACTCACAGCTGTACATACAGTGGGGGAAATAAGTATTGGACACGTCAACATTTTTTTCAGTAAATATATTTCCAATGAGGCTGTTCACATGAAATTTTCACCAGACATCAGTATTAACTCAAGAAATCCACACATATAAAGAATCCACAACATTAAAGTCCATAAATAAAGTGATGTGTAATAAACCAAATGGCATGGGAAAAAAAGTATTGAATACGCTAACTGAAATTTATTTAATTCTTAGTGGAGAAGTCTTTGTTTGTAATGACAGCTTCAAGACGCTTCCTGTATGAGGATATTAATCGGCCGCAGTATTCAGGTGTGATTTTGGCCCGTTCTTCTAAACATATTGTCTTTAAATCTTGTTCAATTGGATTCGAGTCAGGTGATTGACTGGGCCATTCTAACACCTTGATTTTTTTTTCCTCTGAAACCAGTTGAGAGTTTCCTTTGCTGTATGCTTTGGATCGTTGTTCTGCTGGAAGCTCCACCCACGTCTCATCTTCATCATTCTAGTGGATGGCAGCAAATTCTTCTCAAGGATCTTCCGATAAATGGCTCCATTCATCGTTCCTTCAATTATATGAAATCTGCCAGTACCATGCGATGAAAAACAGCCCCACACCATGATGCTTCCACCTCCAAACTTCACTATTGGTGTACTTTTTTTAGGGTGATGTGCAGTGCCTCCAAGTGTTTCTGGAGCTCTTTCCGAGTGGTCCTCTATAAAAAAAGCCTTTTTATAGATGATCAATTTACTAACCCCGCTGATATTAATTTTCACAGATAGGGGGTATAATTACTTACAGATTTCAGCTGGTTCCTTGCCTTACCTTGCATTGGAGAACTGCTTTTTCTTAGCGTGTTCAATACTTTTTTTCCTGTCACACTCCACTTTATTACACATAACCTCATTTATGGACTTTAATGTTGTGAATTCTTGATATTTTCAGATTTCTTGAGTTAATACTGATGTCTGGTGAAAATTCCACGTGAATAGCCTCATTGGAAATATATTTACTGAAAAAAATGTTGACGCATCCAATACTTATTTCCCCGATTGTATGTGTAGGAACAAATGATGCCCATGTCCTAAATAAACTGGCAATCTGTCTATCTCAAAACCTTGCAGTGTTTTTGGATTTTGGATTACATGTTCATAAGATTGCCCAAACTGCCTTCTGCCATTATATATAAGGAAGTCATTCTCAAATTGGTGTCCATGCTTTTTAAAAAATTTTCTTACAGTGATCGAAAACACAACCGACTATCAAAGCTATTATATTTATTATTAAGGTTTTAATAGTTATTAGTTAACTAGCCACTTGAATAAACGCCAATTTAGACCTGAAGATGGAAAGTTCAGGAATGCTGTCAGCCTACAGAGCATGTCTTTGGACTGGAGGAGGAAACCGGCGTACCTGGAGGAAACCCCAGAAGCACTAAGCATGCAAACTCCTGAGGCAGAGGCGGGATTCAAACCCCCAACCACTAAGCCACCGTGCCCCCAGCCTAATATTTGAATAGTTGAATTGTTTTCATAAAATATATCTAGACTTTGGGGATCTCTGGAGTTCTCTGCAAAACCAGTTTGAGAACCGTTGCTTTAAGCTCACTTAGGTAAAAATCTCACGCTACCACAAGCCCAGAGGTGGACAAAATGGGTGGCTTCTTTTCCTTTTCTAGAGACCATTGTGGCTCAGTTTCTAATAGTAACGTCCAGATATGATATAATAGTTTAAAACACCACCAGCAGCAAGTGCAATAAGAAAAGAAAACTGAAGAAAGTGTCCAATTTCATGATGTCTAGCCCAGCTCTAGCCGTTCCGAGCTGCGAAACTGAAAGTGCAACACGTGGGCCTCTTCCCATGCACGCTCCCCATATGTGCCCAGCCTGATTCTCTGCAAAGCCTAAAAATAAATGTTTTCTGCAGATTGTATAATTACATGGTAGAAACTAGGATATGAGTGAGTGGTGTAACGTGATGCCTCTTTTCTGAGTGTGTTTGTGGAGGAAAGGGTTTTCTGGTTCGGAGGAAGGGATCCTGGGCACAGTACAGTGGTATTGTATAATTAAAACAGGATGGTCTGCCAGGCTGCACTTGTTATTATAAATTCGAGTTGAACACTCCAGCATTTAAAAAGCAAAGACTGAAATAGACATTTGATCATTTGAGTCTTTTGAAAAAAACTTTTCTTCACACACTGCTTTTCTTGTCTCTATCAGAAGTGCTGTAATATGACCCGAGTATGGGTTTGAACTTTCTCAAACGTTCTCCTGCAGTTGTAAGGCAGGCAGCAATGTCCGTTCTTTAAAACACTTTTTTAAATGTTAAGATTCTTCCCGGAGCTACCCTGTAGAGCTGAACGCCATCCAGCTGAAATCCTATAGATTAGATCCAAGGCTGGGCAAATCAAGCCCCAGACTGGGGAGAATGAGGTTAATATTAGATTCTATGTTTGTTACACATGGTTTGCAAATTGGATGCTGTAATCATACAATTTAATCGTAGTTGGCTAGCTATTGTTAGCTGGCTAAAGTAATTCGTTGCTAGCATTAATTTCAGGTGAAGGTTTGTTGACTTTTGTGAGAGTTTGTGGAGGTGAATTACATATTTTTCACAAAATGTATTCTGTAATTATGTCCAGGTTAGGTAGCTGGCTAGCATTCATTTTTGCATAATTTTAAAAAATAAATTGTATGACAGTTTATCATAGATGTGATAACAGGAACTAACTTGTTTTGTGGACTTGTACACAACAATAAATTTAACGGATCAAAATTTAAATGATCATTACATAAATGTGGAAAATCGCTGTAGATGAAGAGGAGTAAAACACAGTTAATGTGTTGTGCTGTTAATATTTGCCTCGCACCTCTGGGGTTCGGTGATCAATTCCCGCCTCCGCCCTGTGTGCTCAGAGTTTGCATGTTCTCCCTGGGCTTCAAGGGTTTCCTCTGGGTACTCTGGTTTCCTCCCAGACAAGCATTGTAGACTGATTGGCATTTCCAAATGGTCTGTAATGTGTGAATGTGTGTGTGTGTGTGTGTGTGTGTGTGTGATTGTGCCCTGCGATGGGTTGGCACCCTGTCCAGGGTGTCCCCTGCCTTGTGCCCAGAGTCCCCTGGGATAGGCTCCAGGTTCCTCACGACCCTGTGTAAGATAAGCAGTATGGAAAATGGATGGATGGATGGATGTGCTGTTAATAGAAACCTTTGGTGTGGAAACAATAATCAATAACTCAATAACTTCAGTACTAATACAGCAAGGCTCCATGGGTTTTATTCCTTACCTAACAGGCGGTGCTGCAGGTAGATACGACTGGCGCATCTATACATGGCATTGATAACTGGCTTTATGATGATAACAAATGATAACAGCTCAGAAACTTTTGGTTTATATTTGGACAGCTCTTTTATCTAAAATGGCCTACAGGTATATATGTATATACCTGTAGGCCATATATATGTATATATATATATATATATATATACCAACCTGCCAGTAGCTAGCAAGCACTTGGATTTATTACTTGATAAGTTCGTCAAACAGGTACATTGTGGTTCTTGTCTTACACGGCCTGCAATTAATTCCTACAAAACTCCTTCTTAGTAAATGTTGATAATTGAAATAAATAAATAAATAAATAAATAAATTCCAGGGAAAAAACGTGTCCAAAAAATACCAAACAGGAAGACTAAAAGGTTTATTATGTTTCAAAAGGTGTTTGTACAGCTCAAACTTCCCAGGCTTCAAATGTAATTATATTTTTGGAGGACTCTCAAAAATGTCAAAAATTTAACTTTTAGTATGCGGTGAAAAAAAACAACAAAAAACTTGTATTAGGCAGTGAGGGTAAAGTAAATGTGTGTGTGTGTATGTGTGTGTGTGTGTGTGTGTGTGTGTAGGAAGGAGCATGCTTGGGGTTGTCCTCAGATGTCATTAACTGAGTTATTTTATTGAAGTGGTGGTGTGTTTGACGTTAAATGAAAGGGGCTGAGGGAATGTGCACCGGGTGCGAAGGGACCGTGCGTGTAGAAAGAGCTCATTCAGAACTCAGGTCAGCCTCAATGCCTGCATTTGTCCTCGAGTGTAAACAGTGATGCTGGAATTCCTCTAATGTGGTGGCTCAGGAGTTCATGCCTTCACTTTATCACCGTGTCCAACTCGGACCATCCAGAGGCTCTGCGTTTCACACTCACAGAGAAACTGCAGTGGTTTAGAAAAGCCTGAGAATATGAATGTACGCTCTGAAAGGCTTTTGGAAAAAAAAAGCTTCAGGTTAATTTAATGAAGAAAGGCGCAATTGGAAAAGAAAAAAAAAAAAAAAAAAAGCTAAGACTTTAACGCTAACACTTTAGAGATCTGAACATTAATAAATCATCTCACTGAGGAATGCGAGAAGGGGTTTGTGTCCGGTTTAAAATATAAATAAAGGAATTAGGAATTTATTTATTAACTGAAAATTGAGAAAGAGATGTTCGGAAAAATTAAATTCACATGAAATTCACGTAACGTGAACATGAGACTTAAAATACACATAAACGTTATGAACAACAATACTGCCCTGATAAATGAACATAATGTGCTTCACTCGCCCTTCATTATTATTATTATTATTATTATTATTATTATTATTATTATTAATATTAACTGCCATGTTGATCTAGAACATTATGAACAGTCAGCGCTAGAATTATTGGCACCCTTGATGAGAGATGAGTGGAATAAAACGTCAAAGATTTTCCTAAATAAATTATGTCACATTTAACGGTGCTTTTGCACTGCTTTTATACAACATGAGTCTTTTATAGTACATGATAAGTTAACCGAATCCTTCAAGGTTCTACACATCCTCTCTTGCCGAACCTCCTCTTCAGATCTCTCCACAGGTTTTCAATGATGGTTAAGGCAGGGGGTTGGGTGGACCGATTCTGTGGTCATCAAACCATTTTAGTATAGATTTGGGTTTGTTTTGGATCATTGTCCTGCTAGAAGATCCAACCATAACGCCATGCAAATAACACCATACAACCTAACAAGGTTCCCAGGGCGTTTAAGGAAAAACAGCCCCATAACATCACAGATCCTCCACCATACAGTATTTAACAATGGGGATTCGTTGGGGATTATTCTTTTCTGAATCATGATCTTTCTTTTAATGCCAATATATATATATATATATATATATATATATATATATATATATATATATATATATATATATATATATATACACTTTATATATACTTTATATATACTTTAATTTATTTTGTCTCATCTAACCATCAAACCCAGTTCCAGTCAAAGATCCAGTGAACTCCGGACACTCATGCTAGTGGATAGACATACAAATAGAAAAAGAAAAGGATTTCTTATGACGCACCTTACAACTAGTTTGTTGACATTAAGGTGGTGTATAATTGCAGATTTGTAAACGTGGTGATCCCAAAATGCTTCTTCACCCAAGATCCATTAAAAAAAAACACTTACTTATGTCCTCTTACAGGTTCATTACATCTCTGTTTTTTGTTGTTGTTGTTGTTGTTTTTTAATATTTATTAATTATTACCCTAGCAGTTAATATAAGCTTCTATTTTATTTTTATTTTTTTAAAGGTGTGTAGCTATAGCCATTCCCTAATTTATGAAGGTCAACACACTGTCTCATTTCATTTGTGTATTATATAATCTTCCCTATGTTGATGAATGGCTGAAGGAATTTGGCTTCTGCGTCACCTCACATATATACCTCAGTGAAACAGGAAGTCGTGGATGACTGCTTAAGAATAAAACATAAAAAAGAGTAGAATTTTTAATGATTTTTTTTTAAAAGTTAAATATAAATGGGAACATGCTTCAGTTACATTTCATTGTGGCATAAACATATTTTTGGTTTATTGTTGTTAGAATGAATGTATTTAATTCATTCTAATTAAAGCTAGATTGCCCTCTGTATGAGAATAAACTAATTATTATTATTTATTATAAAAGATTTTTTTTTTTTACCAAACTTTATCAATGTTGCCATTCATTCTGAAGCTGTCTGTATCATCTATATTGTACATCTTCGACACAAAGCCAGTCAGAAATATAAAAATACATATACTGCTCCATAGCAATAAATCTTTATAACCAAAACAAAGTCTGTTTTGTCCTCCAACAAGAGGATTCCCATTCAGGGGCAGGCGTGTCCGAAATGACACATTAGCATACCTTGGAATGTTCTCATTGTTCCAGGATAAACTTTTCCTCGTACATGTCAACTGTTCCCACGTGTGAGATGCCAGACACAGGTATGCTGATTTCATTGACAGGTGCCATCATGCATGACTGTGGTTGCGCTGGTGAGGAACACGCCTGCCAACACCAAACACATTCCTGCAAGTCGTGCTTACGCATTAGGCCATGTGCAGATTCCTACACCTACAACCTGCATAACCTAAAACAACCCTTGTTCTACTAGTGTGATGCAAGTCTTCTAGGAACGAGTGCTCTAAGAACACATATTGAAGAACAATGAACAAGTACAGATTAAATAATTAAAAAACAGGGCGTGAAATTACATTTGAACCGGACAAACTGCTGTGGAAAGTTTTTATTTATTTATTTATTTATTTTTAGCCAGTTAATTCTATTCAAAAATCCCTCAAATTAATTATCCCCAAACTCCTTTAAATCCCAGGTCCAATGATTACATTATTACTGAATAATAAGCTGGACGTTTGAGTGGATGCATTTATAAAATAAAAATGACTGGAATAAATAATCTCACATCAGTACTGTTGATTTGAACTGCTGCTGTAATCGTAAAGCCTTATGTCTCGTGCTCATCCCAGAACTCGTATTCACATTCTGCTCAAACTGAACATTCTTTCAACACTTAGTACTGTTTGTCTTTATAGTATGCTTTTGTAGAAGGCTAATAATTTATAATCCCACTATCTGGTATGACGCATTGGAGGACGCTTTCCATTTTAGAGTCTCGTCATTTCTTGGATAACGCAACTTCCTGTTGAATGTGTTCAGGTAACAGGGTAGAGTGAATGCTGTGAAATGCGTAGGATGAGAATAAAATTTCATAAATTGTAATGGATGACTCATGGAAAGGGGCGTGTTTTAGATATTTTAGATATGAAACAGATTCACACAATTGTTCCAAAATACAACTTTTAAAAGAATTTCAAGCGTTATATTTCAAGGTAAAGTGCAGTTTGTAGTGAACTGGGATAGATTTTATTACTGTCTAAGCTGTTTATAATATATGGACAAAAGTTTGTGGACACCTGACCATCAGATTCATATGTGCGTGTTGAACATCCCATTCCAGATTTAGTTCCCCTTTTACTGTTATAATAACCTCCACTCTTCTGCGAAGGCTTTCCACTAGACTTTGAGGCGTGGCTAGAGGGATGTGTGATCATTCAGAAACAAGAGCATTAGTGAGGTCAGGCAGTGACAGCTGTTAGATGAGGAGGTCTGGAGTGCGGTCAATGCTCCAGTTCATCCCAAAGGTGTTCAGTGGGGTTGAGATCAGGGCTCTGTGCAGGACACTCGAGTTCTTCCACTCCAAACTTGGCAAACCATGTCTTCATGGAGCTCGCTTTGTACATTCGGGCATTGAACAGGTTTGGGCCTCTTAGCTCCAGTGAATGTACATCATACAAAGACATTCTATACAATTGTGTGCTTCTAACTTTGTGGAAACAGTTTGGGGGAACAACCACAAGTGGGTGTGATGTACAGGTATCCAAAGATTTTTGCCCGTATAGTGTAACTTACTTTCCATGTCTATTTTTAAATGTAATATCAGTGGGACACCCCAATTAACCCTCTTTTCATTTCTTAGGCCTTCTGTAACCCTCACTATTTGACCCAGGCTGTTCACACCAACTGTATGTCATCAAATTTGACCAGACTTGCTTCCATAAGGTGAGAGTATATAATCACAATTCTAGCTGAGTAGATAATAACATACCTAGCTACGAGCTATGAGATAAACCAGTTGCAGAATTGAGTCATGATGTGCACATACTGTATACAGACCGAAAGCAGTAGTAGTAGACCAAAAGCCATCAGATAAACCATTTTCATAGTGTGAATACAGTCTGGTCATTATATCTGATCTCATGTATTGTACAGATGCTAATTAGATATGTTTTGTTTTGTTTTTTTACGCTACGTGGAGTCTATTTGGTCACTGAGCCTTTCAGCTCTGCGTGTAGCCTTAAGAGCTTGCTGTGAATCTCTTCTTGAGCAACGCAGCTATTGTGCTGTTCTGAGATCCTGCTGTGCAGTTGCGCAAGAATATGTTACAACCTGCTTCCTCAAGTAAACAAACTGCGCATGAGACTGAGCGAGGGAGGTTTTTTAAAGAATGAGTTCTTGATCTGCCTTCCCAGGCTAAAGCAATATATAGCAACCAATAGAAAAGGAAGAATGAAGGGGGTGAGTGGGGTTTATTAAAAGGTATGCACTATAGCAAACACTGCAGTTGATGATTCATCGAAGTCCTCCTTATCTGTATGCTGCAACCTGCTTTTAAAAGGATTCACGACTGTATAAATGTTTTTATGCCTTCATAATTCAGCATAATCGCTCTCAGTGTGATCCCATCCTTCGTTTTTTTTTTGTTTTTTTCTCGTAATGCTTTGGATATTGTAATTTGTTCGGGTTTACTTTTACAAGCTAACAAAAAATAGTCCACAACACAACACTGTAAATGGAGAGTTTGCGCTAGAGCGCGGCTTCCTTGTTTAAGAAAAGATGTAAAATGTAAAATATAGACTGGAGATGGGAATGTAACCCCAAATTATATCATCTAACCACTGTAGGTATACTGTTTGGTTTCAAATCCTGCTGAGGTTGCCATTTTTTAGGCGTCATTGTGAAGGGTACATGCTAAAGGTCCACTACATGGTTCTACCACAAGCCTTGACATAAGCATTTCAGACTTTCTAGTCAAAAGCCTCAGTCTGCGAAGTTAGATCTATTAACACACCCGTTTTGTGGGCCACATCAAATGCTGCAGTTTATACAAGTCTGTTGTGAATGCCACGTACTGCTCTTTTTGAACTGCCTTTGTTTTTGGTTTGGGGTTTTTCTTTGCTCCAAATCTTGGTTGAACCGGTGAAACCTAACCTAGTTACGGCACACTTTCTCTCGTTCGATAACAGACCGCTTTCTAGAGTTTCTCGGTTTCCTCCCCTTCCTCCAGCTCCATAGTTCTTGCAACGGGTTTCGGTTTGTATTGTTTAGGATGTCCATCAACATCTAAAATCACGTTAATTGTAGGGAGGAGTGGGTTCAGCATGCTGTAATTTAAAAGGAATATGGGCCTTATTTAGAAAGAAATGGTGGTTAGGGGGCAAATGTACAGAAAAGGCAGGAATTCGGCCGCTGATTGGCTAGGTTTGTGCGAAGAACCAGGGCCTTTCCACTGGTCATGACCGTGGCCTGTGATGTGGCTGACCGCACGGGGACAATGTGGGCCCGATGCTGGCCTGATGATGGGTTGTGATGTGTTCTCTGACCCAGACCATAATGCACGATTTTTGCCAGCCGGAAGAAAATTACAGCCCTCACAGGAATGTTGCAGTTGTTATTATTTTTCCGTATTATAAGACGCACAGAGACGTTCCTGCGGCCCTGGAAAACAAGCCGTGTTTTAAAAAGTGTCCGAAGGAAATGTTCTCTAGGGAAAATTGCTGAGACTGACAGAAAAGGGGAAGGCCAGAGCACAGGATGGGTTGATTTTCCCCAAAGTGCCTTCAAGTACACTTGCTCTAGCGCTGATATAAAGATACAAATCTAGACACACAGTATTATGATGCTTTGGGACTTCAGTTAGCATGGACTCAAAACTTTGGCATAATCTAGAACTGGAAAACTGCTAAAACTGCTAAATGAAAATTAGCAGAATTTGAGTTTTTATGAATAATTCCATGATGGGGTGCCATTTGTGTCCCACTGATATTATATTTACAAATTTACAAGGCAAAAGTCAAGTAAAGGTAAAAAAAAAACAAAAAAAAAAAACAGGTGAGGTGTCTTTTTACCAACCTAAAACCTTTGCAACACTTATAAAATAGTATTTCTGTCTGTCCACTTTAAGTACACTTTACCTTGAACTATAATCATTAAAATACATTTAGCATCTCATGCCGGAGACATCCTTTTCCGCAAATAATTTCAAAAAATGTTTAAAATGTACATTTAGTTTACCTCTATGATCAACAGGAAGTTACAACATCCACATTTCCTGAAGGCCAGGGGGAAAAGAAAAGTAAATTCTCTCTTTTTTTTTTCTTCTTTTTGTCAGTGATATTGTGATATTAACTGACTCACTTTGAAAGTCCAACCCTGTTACCCAAATGATAGATAGAAAGTAAATTATTAATGAATTTAATGTCCTTATGACATTAGCAGGGTTGCTATTTAACGACGTTTTGTGCATTTGCTAATTTTGTGTATTTACTAATCACATAAAAAAATAAAAAAAAATTTTTAAAAATTCCAGGAGCAGAAGCATGGAGTGGTTGTGAAGACTGAAGATAAGTTAAAATAGAAACAATGATACTTGGGACCTTCTGTGCAGACAGTTTAGACATCTTGGTGTTTACTAATCTGCATTTTTTTTTTTTTTTTTTTAGATTCAATACTGGTTTTTAAAATAACGTTTAATTTTTAAGAGCTGCAAGGGACAAATGACACCCCAGTCATGGATCTAAGATGTCTAAACTGTCTGCACAGAAGGTCCCAAGTATCATTGTTTCTATTTTGACTTATCTCCAGTCTTCACACCACTCCATGCTTCCTCTCCTGGACTTCCTATTTGATAGCATTGGTGAAATCCTGAACAATACCTCAAGTACACTTTGGCTTGATTTCCCTAACGGTCTTTAAACAAAGCTGAGAAAACAAAAAACCCTCTCCAGCACTTTAATAAGCACTTACAATCACTATACACATTTTATGAAGACCTGTACATCTGCTGATCGTGCGATTGCAGAATCAGCCAATTGTGTGGCAGCATCGCAGTTCATAAAATCACGAAGATACAGATCCATCCATTTTCTGTACCGCTTATCCTACACAGGCTCACGGGAAGCTTGGAGCCTATCCCACAGTACTCAGGGCACATGGCTGAGGACACCCTGAATAGGGTGCCAACCCATTGCAGGGCACAATCGCACACACAAATTTACACATGACAGACAACTTGGAAATGCCAATCAGCCTACAGCACATGTCTTTGGACTTGGGGAGGAAACCGGAGTACCCAGAGGGAACACCTAATAAAACACGGGAAGAACATGCGAGCTCCATGCACACAGGGCGGAGGCGTGATTCGAACCCCCAGCCCTGGAGGTGCGAGTCACCATGCCCCTCCAGATACAGATAAAGAGTTTCAATTTTCTACCAGTACCAAAGAACCAGAGTCTTTTTTTTTACTGGACATGTCTTACATTGCTGGTATCCTAAATGTGAAATGTAAATATATGTCACAGGTAAAGAAGGCTTAAAATTCTCCTTTCCGTCATAGCTGAGCTCAGAACGCTCACTCCGTTTAGGGTGAACTTTGTGCTACGACATGTTTGGGAATACCACCATTAACTTGACGGATTTCCGAACTATTATTCAATTTGTTTAAGCGGGTTCATGTTACAGGTTTTGAGTGTACAGTAGTTTCAATGGGTATTCCATTCTTAAACACAAAAATAAATAAATAAATAAATAAATAAAATAATCGTCTTCTAAAATAAACAGATGTGCTGGAGCTCAAAGTTTAGGCTGACTTCATAAAACCTCTGTATATAATCTTGAACTACTCTTGGACTGGGGAGCTGAGATAAATAAATTTAATAGGAGCCGCATGAGCTAAATGTTCTGACCACGAAGGTCGAGAGTGAGAGTGAGTCTGGTTTGGCTGGGATAAAACTTCACATCTGGGGAAATAACCAAGAACTTACTCCATCTCTCTCTCTCTCTCTCTCTCTCTCTCTCTCTCTTTCTGTCTGTCTATCTATCCTTCTCTCTGGACTCTGTTGCCAGCAATGCTTTTACAGGTGACTGCGGCAGGTGCCTTTGTCTAGTTATCCAGTCCAATTTAAAGCCATGAGACTGAGGGAACCCTGGGATTTAGGTGTCACATTAGGAACGAGATCTTCTTGGCTGTAGCCAGTCAGTCAGCCAGAGGGGCTCTTTGTGGTCTTTTCAGCCTTAAAGGCCTTGATGAGAGATAATGATCAGAGCAATCTGTGCTGGCTTTAATTGTGTCACTGCTAGAGGGGGTCTAAAAGTCTGTGAAGTGAAGCCACTGATATCATCTGATTTACAGGATCAAAGCTCAAGCTGTGACCTGGGGGACGTACTGATGCCACCCGCTTTGTGATCTTCGGGTAACGTTGTCCATCAGAACCTGCCAAATTCAAGAAAATTAACGGGATCGTGCTGCAAGTCCAGAGGCTATTTACGGTGGTCAGATGAAACCCTTATCATGGCTGTATTAGTTCTGTGTGTGCAGGTTTGAAATGAACTTTTGGTAGTCGTTATATTGATTGCATTCTAGACAAAGGGTTTAATAGTACTGCAAGGTTTTGAAGCCTTCAGAAAAACATGTACTGTATGTAATTAAAAAGTTCAAAATGACCTGTTGGTATGTAGGTCAAGCAACCTCATAAGCTTCCTAGTAGGCCTATAGTTGGTTAATTAAAGAATCAGTTGCTTCACGCAACATGGCCACTCACACCCAAATGCGTTCCCTAACATGACTCACATTGTATTACGAGATACGAAGGTTAAAGTTAGAGTTGGGGCAGGGTTAAGCATACCTTACCTTTTCTTTGTGTATAATTCATATGAAATTGCACCAACCATCGACTGCATCACCCATGTTTGTTTAAGTTTGTACTGACTTCTCCAGAAGAACGGGTTGTTTTGCACTGAGATGGACATTTTGAGACTTGCTTGCTTCAGTGCAACTTTTCGAAACAATTTCAAAGAATTTCAGTGAACACTTTTACCTGGACAACTGGCCTATTGTGACACAGCAGGAAATGAAGGTGTGTGGTAAAGAGGGAGTGTGGCTGGCCCAGTGCCTGCTGACTAATAATGGATCAATATTGGCTTTTATTTTAAATAATGCCACTACCTGGTACCAACTTCGGGGAGTGTCAGCAAACATCGGCCTTTTGTCCACTGCACAATCCTGTCTAACTATTCCTGTACCATTAATAAACTAATAATAACCCTTAACTCATGTTTGCCTTCTTAAATAGATTGGATTTTCCATTGTCCAATTGGTAACAGATTTCAGATTTGAATTCTAGCCCATTTCATTAGTTGATGAATGCAAAGTGGACATTCAATAAGTATATTCATTATTTCCTCAAAGTTGATGTGCTTGATATAACTTGCTTGATAAAAATTGAAATGTTAATGACTACTGATGTTAAGATCTCTTGCCCTTCTTGACTACTTTCTAGGACACGGGGTTCCCAAAAGTAGGATACAAATAGGGTCTTCAATTATTTGAACAAATGAATATTTCTATCTCTCCAAATGTGAAGAAAGATACTACGTGCTACTATTTTGAAACATTACTGACAATCATATTGAAACAAGGCCATTTTTTCCGCTATCTTAACACACCGCCCCAGCGTAAGAGTTCAGCAATAAAAATGGACAAATCTACTTCCGTTGGTTCAGACTTGGAGTGTCAAAAAAATGCATCATTTTCTGCAAACCATTTGGGATGGGTCACTCAAAAGGTTTGGGAACCCCTGCTCTATGACTTTCACTTAAACCCTGAGTCATCTCACCAACTTGATCTCTGCAGCTGAAATGGATCTGTTTCGTCATGTCAGTGATGCATATAGATAGTGGAACAGAGCAGATTGGGAAACCTATACTGTTTGTGTGAACTGCTTACTGGAAAAGTTAACAGGTTTATCAAGCAGGTCAACACCCCCCCCCATGAACTCTTGTGCAGAGATGTTTTCTGACACTCCTGTAGTGCCATTGTTAATCGTTTACCTTCCGTGCGTTGAAGAGGTTCACAATAACCTTAAATTATAAACGGGGAACCAGTGAGTGCATTTAAAAGTGAAAACAATGGCAAAAATGTGTGTAGTGGTTTACTGTTTATCACCCCTATGTACCCAGTGAATTTTCGGTGTGTGGAAATAGGAAACTCAGTTGACTCAGAATGGGTGCTGGACACACCTTGATCTGGTCCAACAAGAATTCACCAATCACTCATGGAGTTGTATTAGGTCCGTTTTAATTTTGAGAACGTTACTGAAACCTCATCGTCTTCAGAACGAGGGATCTGTATTGTAGCGCAAGGAGGTGAGCGTGTAGAAATCGGGTTGTCGTGCAGGCTTGGTGTCTTATCAGGTGGAGTGCTTATCATGAAAATATTAGGATTATGAGTATAGGTGTGAACTGAACTTGAATAAATGTCAAACAGGAGTTTGTGTGACAAGCAAGTAGCGATGATAAGACTGGCCATCAGGGTGACGTGACCGCCGCTGTCGTTAGCTATTATAAGATTACTGATTCAAGCTTTTTGTTTTGTACGGCTTTGTAAGATGATGTCATATAGACCTGCCTTTTATATTATTAATGATCCTCAAAGCCATGAGCACCTCGGGATAAGAGTACTGATCTGGAATGAACCCATAATGACAGACGTAAAAGTCGAAAACGTTCCACAGTAGCGCTTACAGTCTGAGATTCTTCGTAAATACGCCCTCTCAAATCTCTCAAGATGACTGGAGAGCAATTCCGTGCTGGGTAATTTTTACATGCTAGACCCTTCCCTCATAAATAAGACCCTTTTTTTTTTTTTTAAGTGAGTAGACCCCAGAATGGAGGTGCCTGATTATAAATAGCCTTTTTTGTGGTATCTATTTGAAGAGATCCTCCTGATGTGGCTTGCTATTTAGCTATTTTCCTATTTTCGCTTCACCCTTGAATTTTCCCTGACCAGAGAAATATCTGTTACCCCTCGCCGTTCCTCTGACCGACTTCTCAAACATAATTACCCCTGTTCCGTGCAAATCATCTATAGATTACTAGTTTCTTTGTGTGCTATCATAACAGCACCGAGTGAATGAGAGAAGGAGGGGTGTCATGAGCAATGCCCCTACTCTTGCCAAAACCCCATCAAATGAAAAGCCTGTGGCTGGTGGGGTTATTTTTTGCCGGGCTTCGGGGGCTTGTGGCACACAAGCGGCACATGGCCGCGATGGAGAGTGGTCGCGAGTGAAACGCAGAGCTCCAATTATGGCAGTAGTACACATGTCGCTCAGGCAGTTAACTCTCCTGTCTTGTGGTGGAGGAATTCATGGAGGAGGGTTTATAAAGGAAATAGATGGAGCGAGGGATTGGAGAGAGACAGACAACCCGAGAGAGGGGTACAATCATACATCAGTGAGAGGGAAAACTATAGTTATAGGTTGTATTTTTATAGAATGCGGTCTGTTTGTTTTACATCCTTTGACCGGCAGTCGAGCGTTTCATATACAATCACACGAAAGGTGGTCAGGCGTCAGTTGAACGATGTGTTTAAGGTAGAACAAAGACTAATCAAGTCACCATTAAAAGGCCCACAATGTTTCCAGTGCCATGGTATGCAGTCATGAATACCATATAAAAACACTTTCAAACACCTTACAGCTCTTTTTACACCTAAATGCTTGTTTTATTTGTTTGACAGGTGGCAGTTTGGTTTGCAAGGGTATCTATCATCTGACACCCTGTATTTACACCACAGATCTTTTAAAATGAGAAGCTGTATTTATTGTAAGACAAGTGTGCAGTTGCTTTAATGTTCGAATGACAAAGAAGGAGAACTCACCATCATTGGAGCCACCCAATACAGGCAGGGATTTCCATCAGCACATATTACAACCTAAGACAAATTATTCAAGTTCCAGCACTGCCAAGCTAGCATTGTTGGGCCCTTGAGCAAGGCCCTTAGCCCTCTCTGCTCCAGGGGCACTGTATCATGGCTGACCCTGTTCTCTGACCCCAACTTCCTGGCATGTTGGGGTATGCAAAGAAAAGAATCTCACTGTGCTGTAATGTATATGTGACCAATAAAGACTCATTATTAACATATTGATAGTCTAGATCAGGGTTTGTCGACTGGTAGGTCGTGGGGTATTGATGTATTTCAGTTGATGGAACTGAGCACTTTTTTTTTTTTAAATGTAAAAAAAAAAATACCGTAGCAGAACAGATCTGCATATGAAAGAAAAAAAAAAATCTGTAGTTCAGCAACTGCAGATTTTTCTAAACATGAACCGTGGTGGTTTCTGAGGCAGATCTTCTACTGCAGTTTATCCAATCGCATGTATTTATGTACTAAATGATGTAGCTCATTGAGAAAGGAAAGAGACTTCACGGTATGGCTTATTAAAACCAAAGCTGACAACAACAACAGAACGTTTAAAGATGATTGGACAGAGAAGTATGTGTTTGTTCTCCATGTCAACTTCATGGTGCTAGTCATGTTTTAGTGGTAACATGAAACATCAGTGAGACCTAAAACACAACCACTTCAATTTGTCTTATTTATAGCCATGAAGTAAACATTAACGTTTAAGCATTAAAGGTTTACAAAAGGTTCCAGCAAACGCCATGTCATGGCAGACGAGAATCCAAGATCTGTGTTAGAGATGGTGTGACCCTCTGCTCTCCAAAAAATTCAGTTCCATCCATTTTCTATACCGCTTATCCTACAGGGTTGTGGGGAACCTGGAGCCTACCCCAGGGAGCATCAGGCACAAGGCAAGGTACACTCTGGACAGGGTGCCAATCCATCGCAGGGGACAACACATACACACTCATTCATACAGTACGGACACTTTAGACATGCCAATCTGCGGGAGGAAACCGGAGTACCCGGAGGAAACGCCGCAGCACGGGAACCGAACCCCCAACGCTGGAGGTGTGAAGCGAATGTGCTAACCATTAAGCCACCATGCCATTTTCAGATCCTTGTGTAGGAATAATGAAAAACAAGCCAAAATGGCAGATTCAAAGGTGAACTGGTTCTGTTTCATTCAGAGGTGTCAAGCAATGGTGGGTTCATTAGACTTCCACAAGGCACTCAGGGACTGCAAGAAGAAAAAAGAAGGGAAAGAAATGAAGGGAGTTCCCTGTCAGAAGCAGTGAGATACTTTCAGTTGTTGGAGAACACACTGTAAAGAGGAATAGGTCAACCCTTTTTTTCGGAATAGGTTTTTTTCCAACAGGCTTGTTTCCCACAGTGAACTGGCAAAAGCAGAACCTTTGTTGTACGTTCAGAATTGGACGTTGGTTATATTTCAGGTACACTTGTCTTTCTTTGTTCAACACTAAGCCCGCTGATTGGCTGATGTAAGTAAGAGAGCAGGTTGCCCAGCATCGGATGTACTGCATGTAAAATTAGTAGCTTCACAATGGTTAATTTACTTGGATTTAGTTCTAAAAAATAAAATCCACATGGTACCTTTGAAATACCCTCGTGCACCACCAAAGGCAGAGTGACCGCATGGGTACAGTAACAACAGTCCAAAGCAATGACTCACTTCTGGAAATCCAAATAAATCCACGAGCATAACTGTTTTGTACGATTACTTCCCACTCGAAATGTCAACTAGAGCGCTGCATTGAGACAATGAACGTTATTCTCAACCATAAATTATAAATATGGTCAATTTTGAGTCAGACATAGAATTTTTTTTATCAGGTCAAATATACAAAACTAAGACCTACCAATACAATTCGCCAATGCTGAAACCAAGCACAATAACCACTTTGTTTGCCGAAGACAGAGAAAAATTCAGTCACTGAATGACTCAAAGGATGGACTGGATTCAAATAAACCGAATAAAAAATAGACTCGTACGTTAAGGCAGAAAGCGTTGCCTTAAAACACAAACGTACAGTCAGTGCAGTCCATCGAATTCAGTTAAATACATGCACTTTGCAAGAATCTTGGAGTCATTAAAATATCACTGGGGTTTGTGAACTTGGAGTCATTACCTTGGGCTTCACAGACATAGAACTCTCTTGGTAACTAATTAAAATGAGGTCTGTGTCCTTCATTTGGGCCAGCGAGGTCTTAAGGCCTGTCTGTGCAAGTGTCCCTGATGTCAAACACATGTGTCCTGGGCACTATGCAGAAACAAACAGGCCTATTTTGAGCCCTGGTTAAGCATGCTGCGTCCCCACGCCGCCTGTTTGCAATCTTCCCGCCGCAGCGGCTTTTTACACAATCAGTAATTCACAAACGTGGTCGGGGCAAGAATTCGGACTGTTTTACCGTTGCTATGCACATGTGCGAAAATATCACCGGGGTTTGTGAACTGGGGAAGAAGGAAAAAAAAAAAGAAAAACGAATACTCAAGAAACCGTGCAGCAGGAAAGCAGTATGAAAGTATACCAGACGCCGACCCAAGGCTGATTGGATTTCTCAAGCAGAAAAACCAGGGGGAAAATAAAATCCCAACTACTGCCGGTAGCAATGAGTAAAAACCAAGAAAGCATTTTTGCGGCCCATTGGAGAGCGAATTAGGGGTTTTGACAAGTGACTGAATCTGCCTCAGCTGTCGAATTGCTCATCGCTTCCAGCTGGAGAAGAGTGGCTTGAGATCCATCTGTAATGAAAACGGAAGAGTTTTACAGACAAGCTGCTGTTCAAGCCCAAGCCTGTTCCACTGTACTGTACTCATGAAGAATGGAGGATTAGATTGATTGAGACAAGCAGCCTCAGTCGGTCTCACGAGCTGCTGGATCTCAGAGCGTGTGTTCGTTCAACAAGATCTCATTGTGCTGCTTTGGGTTTCGCATCTATACGGCCTGAGGCAAAGTCTCCTTGTAGACAATCAGTCTTAGAAAAGGATGTGTACAGTATTAACCACCGATCAACAGCGCTCGTCTGGGTGTTTAGATACGCAATTTGAGCCAGATTTTTAAATATTTCAGTTATTAAATACTAATCACCTATAAATTACCTAATGTGTTCATGGCACAACTGATTTACTTTTTGTGATGCCCACAGTACTCAATAAAAGTTTTTATTTTTTTTAAATGTGGAAAACCACAAAATGACAACTAAACAGTGAAAGAGCACCTCACAGATGCGGCAAGTCTTCCAATAATGCAGCTCAGCCACTGCAGCGCATCAGCTACCACAGACACATAATAGCTTGTCTTTCTTTTATACAGCGCCATTACTTTTGCCCTAATTGTGCTATCAACATGTGACATTGACTAAGTAAGGGGATCACATATATCTAGGGAGGTTTTAGACATCTTTATGCAGACTGCTCCTTACCCAACACGATGCTTGAAGAAAGATAGCCTAGGCGATATTATTAAATCAATCAACATATTTCCATTTCATTTAGGTAAAATACAGTCCCCTCCGAAAGTACTGGAACAGCAAGGCCAATTCTATTGCTTTCGTTACACGACGAATTCATTTGGGTTTGAGATCAAAAGATGAATATGAGACGGCAGATCAGAATTTCACCCAACGAAACAAATGAAAGAGGCTGAGGTAAAAGCCTGGAAAAGCAGCGCAAACGAAGAAACCAACAATTTGGTGATGTCAATGAGTTGCAGGCTTTAACAAAGGGATATGCAACCAAATATTAAGTGTTATTAACTTTACTTCACTTCAAGACTAGTCCGTTCATATACATTTGCTCGACTAAAAATCTGGTGCAAAAGGTTCGATGTTTTATGTCGTTTAACACGTCTAGATGTAAATACCAGGAAATAAACACTGTAATCCTAAACTCTTGTCCATGTTTTGATCTCAAACCCAAACATCTTTGGTGTACAGCACAAGCAAATTAAATCGGCCTCGCCGTTCCAATAGTTTCGGAGGATATTCGTCATCTTAAAATTGAGGCGTCAAAGCATGTTGAAGGCAGAAAAACCTAATTTGACATCCAATGGGTTTTCCCATTTCTCCACGTGTATTAATGATGAAAAGAATCTAAATGATCATCTCAGTGGATCTGATTGGCCTGACTCTTTTTATTTTTACTGTATATATGTCTTGTATAACGTATAGTATAAAAATTTGATCAGAAAAATGAAGACCAGTTCAAAGGTCGATTGCTTAACCGGAAACGTGAACCAAAGTTCATTTCGAATCTCTCAGTTGCCATGGACGCATATCAAACATCAACAGAGCACTAGAATACAGCTCTGTCAATTACATGACAGCCTTTACAGCAGGCTCACTTTTTCCACAACACACATACACACACACACACACACGCTCGCACGCTCCAACAGTGCATGTTACAGCACAGCTTGCTTAATAGGAGTAAAAGTATTCATAGTACGGCTTTAAGAAAACAGGTCCAGCAACAGTTTGATTACATTTGTGCAACTCCGTTTGTTAACCGCCTGACGTGTTTGGTTACACGGTACATCTGTGTTCCAGCACATACTGTCTGGCAAGTCACAAAACAAACGTGACTAGGCAAACAGTCCTTCGCTTTTATGGAAGCTGTTTATGGTTTATGGATTTGCAAAGAAACCCTGATGCTGTTGGAGGATTAGGCCTGTGTGTTACTCAACGGCCGGAAGTGCTCTTAAGGAATGTGTTGCATTGTACAGTAGTATTCACCTGTCCTGCGTCACATGCTCTCAAGCTCCTCCCCCGTGCATTTATCACCATGGCAATGAGTTGACAAAACACAGGTATGCCATCGGAACGCCATGGGACAGACAGGAAATTATAGTTTAATAAATATAGCTCACATTACTGTCTATTAAAAAAGCTGGAAGGAAGGAGGAAAAATCTGTTCAAATTGTTTAAGTCCAAAACATGTGGAAGATGTTAAGACGGTAGGAGGAAAAGGTTTTGTAGGATACACTGGACAAGCACTGTTATTATTTTAGTGTGTAGATATGTCATTATATATTAATATGCTAGGCTTGCTTAAAAAAAAAAAAAGAAAAGAAAGGTTTTAATAAAGTGTACGTGTGCATGTAGTCATTTAGATCTTGTGGAAACATTCAGTCCCTCTGATGAAAACAGATTTTTTTTTTTCTTTTACAAAAACTGCACCTTTTATCCATCCATTTTCCATACTGCTTATTCTACAGACAATTTAGAGATGCCAATCGGCCCACGATGCATGTCTTTGGATTGAGGAGGAAACTGGAGTGCTGAGAGGAAACCCACGAAGCATAGGGAGAACATGCAAACTCCACGTACAATGTGGCAAATGTGCTAACCACCAAGCCACAGTAGCCCCCGTCACTTTTATTTAAAAAGCTAAAAGAGACAAAAGGTTCCCTTCTGGTTACTGAGGTTAAGGTTAGATTTAAATATGGGTGTAGGTAAGGGGTGGGAGATGATGATGATGATGATGATGATGATTCAGTGTGGTTATAAATGTCATGATGCAAACCTGAGTGACTTGCTAAATCTCAACTTGCCTTGATCAGCTAGTTTCAATAATAGCACAATGACCATGTGAGACATCCGAAAGTTCATTTCATCATCGTCCAATGGCGCAGATCGTCAACGAGTGTAACGTTATGCAGGAACAAGCCAGTTTAGCTAGCTAACACAGAAGCTAACACGATTCCCTCACGCCACTGACCACACCGAACATAGACAGACGAGCAAACACTGATCGAACTGTTTTTATATTAACAATATTCCTTGATTGGAGCTACCACATTGAACTCCTTAGGTTCGTTATGAGCTACCGTTAGCTAATGATATTGAATTGGTAACGCTAGCATACTTCATAAGATGTAGCCAATGTTATGCAAGTGTTTTTTGTTTTTTTTTGTAGCTTGCTAGATGACAAAGATCTGGCTACAACCTTGGGTTTAGGTGTAGCATAGCATTAATTTAGAAACGTTACAGGAAACGAATGCTACTTTAAAAACTTTCAAGAAGGTATAGTCTTCGCCCAAAACATTTTTAGGCCTAAATTCCTGTCCAGAAGTCGTCACTCTGAGCACAGCCGGATACGGGAAGATATGATGTTAGATAGCCTCTACAGCCAGGAAAAAAAGTGTTTTTCTTATGATTCTGCAAGCAACAAATCTCACTGTGAAGTAGCAGAGTGCTCCAAAAATGTTCGGAATAAATACACGGTTCTGGTTAAATGCAGTGAAGTGTTCGGTTCTATTGGTTCTCCAGGCTTCCTATAAGCAGAGCAGGCTCTCACGTGTGAAGAACAGTAACCGGTTTCTGGAGTAGGAACATAAAAAAAAAACCCTTTGTGTTCAAAACCTGACCACAAATGAGCAATAATCATTTATAATCACGTTAATGAAAGGTGGATAGTAATAGCAAACTGTAGTGTAGGAGAATTTGCATAAACACAATGGAGTATAACTGTTAGCCACATCAGTGAAGTATTATCTGAGGCATGTCCTTTCTCATCTGACCTGTACATGATGGTCTACTTACAAAAACTCGTTTTCACGCACACACACACACACACACACACACACACACACACACACACACACACTGTAGCTACGCAGAGGGTTCCCTCTAAACCTGCTGAACTCCTTCTGCTCTCGTCACCAGTCGTTTATCTCTACGCAGGTGAGAGAACACCCCTCGGTTTAGGATTGCGCGCGCATTCAGACAGCAGGGGAACGACCGGTTCGTGACGTCACCACGGAGCTCACGCAACCAGGGCTTCCCTCTGTGAGCCAATCAGGGCCTCCCACGGCGTTGCCATGAAGCTGGTGTACACAAGACAAAACACAACACGGAACAGCACGCGCTGGAGGGGAAAGGTGGGAGGAGGGGATGTTCAGAGGGCGCGCGCGTTCACACACACACACAGGTGAGCCGACGGGAACGCCACGTTGGCTCGCGACACAGCGACGTCGTTTTAATCGGTATCGATTTCACAACTGGACTCCGTGCTAAAGCGTTTCTCACGCTATGGTTTAATCAGCCATGTTAACCCTGTGCATGTGTAGTGACCACGCGCAGGAACGCGGAAGTGAATTTATTACTTCATAAAACACTATTAGCAAACATTATTAATCAGTCAGTCCGGTAATAAAACACCGTGACACACGCAGCACACGTGGAGGCATTTCTGTCTGCAGGTTCTACACAAAAAACTTTTTTTTTTTTTTAATTAAAACTTTATTATTATTATTATTATTATTATTATTATCAAACATCATTAGCTTTTTAAAATATTTTTTATTCTATTTATTCCCCCCTATAATTTTAGACATAAAATAATTGTAATATTTGAGCCCTATAATATTAGTGAATAACTTCACACATTGCAATTATTTATTTATTTATTTATTTATTTATTTATTTATTTAGCATTCATGTTTTTACCCCCGTTTCATTTTTCCTTTAATTTGCTAACTGCAGTTGAATTTTAAAACCAATCATTTTTTATTTTTTTTTAGGGGAGAAAAAGTGCTTGAATTTCCATGCATTGAATTTCTTAGTAATAACGCCATCTAAAACATTTCGATATGTTTACACAAAACAATTCAACAAACTAAGCCAAGCGAAGAAGATTTTTGAACAGTATTAAAATTTACGTACACAATTTACACATCCTCCTTCGGATTCATTCATAAGTTACAGGGGAGAAAATATGGACATACAGGTAATGTGCAATACGTCATGCCTTGATACTTAAATCCCATATTTGATATCATATAGAAAAAACATAACTCACAAAACATGTATTAAAATTAAGATATTGCCTATGTAAATAGGTTTTAAATGATATCAGCATATTTTGCCCCTTGCTTCTAATGGCATTGTGTAAGAGGACTCTAACCCTGAATATCCTCATGAGTCATCTACTTTATTTTTCGATGTATCTAATGACACCGGTTACATCATTTAATCAGGCTGTAGTTTAATTAAGGAATTTCTGTTCACAAATGAGAAGTGAAGCCTGTCAAACACGCCTGTAGCTGTTTGTTCAGTTATCCATTACATTACATTATTTGTTGAAAATGTGAGCACAAAAGGTACCGAAAATTTGGCACCATTGTATTATTTATACAACAAAATAAAACACATGCGTCACAATGTTGTAGCCTTAACTTGGTGTAACTTGTGTTACATAATGACAAAAAAAAAATGCAAGGAACGTCAGTGTCAGGCTTTAATACATATTCAACTGGGAGGCAAGTCAAGGTACAGATAAGGCTGTGCATGTACACACACACACACACACACACACACACACACACACACTTTCATATCCAGTATATCCAGTCCACATACTGGTGTGTTTTTGGGAGGCGGGAGGAAACCGGAGAACATAAAGGAAATCCACACAGACACTGGGAGAACTTGTGAAAGTCCACACAGACCCCACGCTGAAAAAAGAAAAAAAGAAGAAAAAAAACAATAGAAACTTTCACAGAAATTCTAATGGTTTCCACTACAAATACCATTACAAACCATTAACTAAGCATTAAAACCATTACCACTATTGGTCCTTAATGGTATCCACTAGACATAACATGCCACCACTAGAAGGCAACAAAATACCAGCGGGAGTATTAAAACCAATACAATTCCTTTTCTACAGATTACAAATTTTATTTCCATTTAGTTTCTATTGTTTGTTTGTTTGTCTGGTTTTTTTTTTGGGGGGGGGGGGGGGATTCCAGTAGGAACAGAACCTGAGCTCAGGATACATGAGCATTTCACCATCAAAGTCTATAACACGTCCAGGTCTTAATTGGCACCATGTTCCATTTCTGGGTTGTTTTTTTTTTCTTCTTCTTCTAGAATTTATAAAGCTCAGAAGCCATAAAGGTGTACCTGTAGAAAATTTGCACTCCCTTACAGAACAATTTCCATTCTCTAGGATCCTCCCAATACACGAAAGGACCTCTGGTATCATCCCTAACTTACTTTCTTTTTCAGCTCATACAGGTCTTCAGATCCGCAGCCCTAGATGCAGTCATATGCAAGCGAGCTGTTGAGAAATTTTCCCACAGAGTAACATTTTTAGATTTGAGAATACGAATGAACGCTCGACAGCACGACCGTTAAATGTGTGCTTTTTGAAAAACGGTCTTTTCCCCACTCTTCGGCCGTTATACACCAAACTGTGAACTTTGCCAAGCATCTCAGATGAGCCGAGGCCAAAGAAAGTTCCTCTTAGAGCAGACATGGGCTGCATTCTTGTGGTTTTCTGTGTGTGTGGCACTCGTACAAGGAAACATTCATCTGGCGTGAACAGATGCCATACACACTGTGTGTGAATGTATCTGACAAACTGTAGGTGTGTCAAACTGTAGACTTACCTGTGCAGACCAGGTACATACCATTGTCGTGTTGTTGTTTTTTTTATACCCCTTTTATACCAATACAGTGTATGAGTCAACAGACAGAGTGCCAATACATCACAGGGCACAATCACACACATGTTCACACAACTAATCACACACTACAGACAATTTAGAAAATCAGCCTACAACGCATGTCTTTGGACTGGAGGAAGAAACCGGAGTACCCAGAGGACACCCCTGAAGCACAGGGAGAACACGCAAACTCGGCACACACATGGTCGAGGCAGGATTTGAACCCCCAACCCTGAAGGTGCGAGACACACTCGCTAACCACTAAACCGCTGTGCACCCCTGTGTGTAGATTTTTTTAAAAGGGAAACTCTCCCAAACCTGCTTGACAGATTTCCATATGGAAGCCATCCAAGGTATAGCTTATACAGCTTGGCATTCGGTACCGTAACACCTGGCAATGTCATCAGAAATCTTTATTAGCGCTACGGGACTGTATCTGCGAACGGCTAGTGGAATTTCTGACACGTAAGTAACATTCTGCACCAGAATTAACGGACCGCTCCGTCCCTTCGAGTGGTGCTGGTGCATCCCAAGTGTAGGCCTGCTCAACTTAAAATAACAACACAAACAGGATTTTATTATTCCCTGACGACGCCACAGTAAAAGAACTGAGGAAAAATAAGAAACCGGTTTAAGTCGGAGAACCGTCACGAACGTGCCGAGTCTGTGTGCGCCAAGAGTTTGGCGAATATCAACGGCCTTTTTAGTGGTCACGTCGGATTTCAAAGCCTGATTTATAGCAGCGCTTTACATGTCTGTAAAACCAAATGACTTCATTTGGACTTCATACTCTATTTCATACAAATACCAAAAAAAAACAAAAAAAAAACAACCAGCAGCAAACACATTACTGATATCTCTATGGACATTTTAATTTAAAGCGCATTGGAACATGCTCCACCGAGGGGGAGTCACTTCTTAATATACAGATTCATGAGAAATCTCCCTTATGACTAGCATTGCATCATGCTAACTGGTGGATATCGGCTTTTAGTCGTTAAACGTCCATCACCTGAATACAGATCATCGTTGCTAACACTTTGACATTAACAATCCAAAAGCTTCAGGAGTGAATTCAGGACTCTGTGGCG
Source organism: Ictalurus furcatus (assembly GCF_023375685.1). NCBI lineage: Eukaryota > Metazoa > Chordata > Actinopteri > Siluriformes > Ictaluridae > Ictalurus > Ictalurus furcatus. The sequence continues at coordinate 19,343,117 of NC_071274.1, forward strand.
TTCTGTTATAGGAAAATAATCACCAATGTTGAGGGATGTTGCCTCAAGAGTTAACAAACAGTCTGAAGTTGATTATTTTGCAATAACAACACAAACCAAAGTGTTTTAATCCTCTTATGCCACAGCGATTTGCCAACGATTACATTTTTTTTTTTTAAAAAGTTGTAATTAAAGTGCTTACATCATACTTTTTACACAAACAGCCACCAAAGTTAGTTCCTGTTATGATTTACATCATAGCAGTTCGAAAATTGCTTCATAAATCGGCCCTCTTTTTGCTTTCTAAAACAAGAAATAAAAATGAATACACCTTGCCACGTTAGTGAGAAAGTTAGAGAGAGCACAAAGTCCTCGTCGTGAATACCTTCCCTTGTCGGAAAACTTACTCTGGCACTGGAGACTCCTTCCATAAACGTTCATTTAATCAAATGTCTGTTTTAATTCATCGACGATAAGCATCACCATTTCAACGATCAGGCGTTGTAATTTGGTAAATAACAAGTCCCTGTACGGAAAATGAATCAACATCCTCTGACCAATCAGATTTGAGGATTCAAATCCTCCTTCTTTTCATTTAGTACTGCCCTTCAGAATCGGTGCAAGTTGTTTCAATGTTTCCGATAAGACAAAATTATTGACACTGTTCATCCTGTTCAAAAGTTTACACCCCACCCCCCGTATCGTGGTATCGTGTTACCTTTTGTAATAGTCCTTCAGTACGAGTCCTTCAATCGTCCTCATCGTGAAAAAGATGGATCTCGAGATCATATAGTCGCTGTTGGAAAGGGGTTTAATTTTCCAGAAGATGCTGGAAAAGTAAAGAATGTGCAGGACCTGGAGGATCAGTGGACAGTTTAATTGCTCAGGACAAACAAGGAACCCGTGAAGAACTCTCACAAAACATAAAAACAATCACGCCGTTGATCATCCAGGTAACGACACACGGGATTAAGAATCAAGCGTGTGTAAACTTTTGAACGGGTTCATTTGTGTCAATTTAGTTAGCATTGTGGCTTGTGGACTACATGTAACCATCTGTTATGTGAAATCGCTTATTCAGGGTAGGACGAAATAAACAACCAAATGCTATTTTTATGATCCTTCTTATTGTTTTGTTTTTTTTATTACTAACATTTTGCAGATTCTGTAAGGTATATGAGAACTTATGACCTCAACTGTAGTTTGTCTGTTTGTGTGTGTGTGTGTGTGTGTTGCAGCAGTGCATTTCAGTGCGGACGGTGAGGATTTCACAAGAGGCATCATTGCACTGAGGCCTGTATTGTCTCCCTGCAGCTACGTAACGTCAATCTGGCCTGGTCAAACCAAAGAAGAAAAACAGTTCTACACTGACCGAGTGTCTTGGCTGCATATGAGCAGAAACACAGTCATACAGTATCTACATACCTCAAAACTGCAAACCGCCTCCCACGTGAGAACGAATGAGATATCAGCAGGAAAAAAAAACGAAGCAGTCATTCAAAAATGTATATGATTGACCTCAAACCATAGGCGTGAAACGAGACAGAAGATGACGGTCTGGATGCTTATCTCAACGGTCTGGGACACAATAACAAAAAAACAAAAAAGTAAAGAATGTCAAGATAAAAACAAAAAAGGATCTGATTTTGAACATGTCTTTATGTCATAAGACAAAAGGAGAGAATAAAAGACATCGAAAGCACCAAACTCTTGCGATTGTCTCAAGGTTTGAGAACCTGCTAAGACGACCTCACGGCCTCAAAGAGCGCAATGACATCACGGCAGACCCAAGTTCAAGTCCAGCCGCGTGTGAACGATCACGCCTTTCGGAGAGGACGTGCTTGATCTGGGTGGACGAGAGCGTCCGATTTACACGCTCGATATGTTTGAACAGGAACTGACATCGTGGGGTTGACCAGATAAAGCCAGACATTCCCAGACTAGTCTTTGATGTAATGTGTGATTGGACAGTGCCGTCCTGCGTTAAAAATAGTACCTTGTTCAGAGTGTAGTTAGTAGTGTTGAACATGTTTCGAACCTTGAAGTAATCAAAAAACGGCCTAGAAAAAGAAGGATTCACAACATTTCCGTGTACTGAACCGGCACGGGGGATTGGGGGGCGTGGCTGGCTGTTGGGGATGTGTTATGGTGGTTTAGCGGTTAGCATGTTTGCCTCGCACCTCTGGGGTTAAGGCTTCGATTGAATGTTCTCCCCATGCTTCGGGGGTTTACTCCGGTTTCCATCCCCCAGTCCAAAGAGATGCATTGTAGTCTCAATGGCGTCTCTAAATGTGTGCGTGATTGTACCCTTTATTGCATTGGCACCCCGTCCAGAGTGTCCCATGCCTGGTACCCAGAGTTCCCTGGGGTAGGCTCCAGGTTCCCTGTGACTCTGTGTAGGATAGGTAATATGGAAAATGGATGGATGGAGCGACACGTTTCTTCGTTTCAAGCGTCTCTTAGCGTTTTTCCGGCCCTGAAATAGGCTCCCTAAAGCGTAAACCATTTCAAAACAAGGGTGTGGTTCGTTTCAGGATGGCGAAGTCAATGGTTTCGCTTTCAAGCAGGAACACACATTTCACATCATAGGAATGTATTAATAAGTACTAGAAGAGGCTATAATAAGACAAGTCCACATGAAGTGCTGAGAAAGAAGAACTTCATTTCGTCTTCATTGACATGACATGTTCAGGAGAACGCACGTATGCGACTCGCTTTTCATCGCCAACCGTACAGGTCATGCATCATCTCCATAGTGATTTCTAATTTCTCTCATTTCTTCCCAATCAGGTCAGATCTATACAGCAGAGTGGAGAAACACATATACACATAACGTATGCTGCGATGTCGTAACAGAGTGTACAGGAGTTTAAAATAATCATACATCCTAAACCGCACAATGTTAGTAACAGGAATTGGACTTGCTTGCAATGACATCAAGCACCGTTTTGGTGTGAAATGGCATTATTATTATTATTTTAATTAGAATTTACGCTTTTTGGTAAACATGAAAGTCGTATCATTAACATACCGACATCTTGAACTCTACTCGTTTGCTAATACTGAAAACAAAAATGTCGGACATTGTAAAAAAAAAAAAATAATAAAAAAAAAAACCTAATAAACACAGTAAACGGTATACAATCGACAGATGAAAATACAATGGAGAGAATAGAACAGTGAAGGAAATGATTTACCTGTAAGATTTATGACTGAGCTTTTGTAAATGTATATCGATAACGATAAGAGATGACCTTTAAAATGAATTTCAAACAAAAATACTGTCTCTTTATATTTGATATTAAGTATCAGTGACGAAAACAAAACAAAAGATTGAAACGTGCTTAATCATGGGTGGACAAATCACTAACCTGGGGAGCCAGGACGAGTAAATTTCATGTTCGGGCTGTAAAGGCCGAATTATACTTGATTTTAACTGTGTGTACGCAAAATGGCTGCCGGACGTGTCCTGAAGTCGGCTGGGAACGTCCTCAGAAATGAAGGTCTGCGTAATTGCAATACCGACGTAAACAGCGGAGACAGTATAGCACCGTGTGACGCTGCATCCGCTACCGAATAAAAACTATCATCGTGCCACAAATCATATACTTATAGTATTCGACACAGTGACTGAGTACTGGTTTTTGAGTACTGGTACTGAGTATATGAGTATACGTTTAGTGTTTTTAATTTTAGAATCCGCTCACGTAACCTTGAAACCAACTGAAACCTACTGTCTTTTTTGCGCACTAGCCTTTTTGGATTTTTCCAGATTAGTAAATATTCGTGAACATAAGGTCAGGGTCTTCGAATTGAGACGCAGGTAATGACAACCATCAAGACGACAGTGGAAAAGTTTCGAGAAACAGCTCGTCCATGTGAGTAACAGGCAGAACGTCTGTACGTAAAAGTGCTAAACATTTTACAGTTTGGCTTGGACATGGTATATACAGTGCCCTGCACTAATATTGGCACTCTTGGTAAATATGTGCACACAAGGCTGGGGAAAAATTGTCGTTATTGTTTAATCTTTTGATATTTTGTTCAAAGAATTCACAAATATAATCCCTTCTCGTGGATATCAAACACAACACAGGTTTATCAAAAATATGATCTTTGTTAAATATAGGTGTGTGACAATTATTGGCACCCCTATGAATTCATATGAGAAATATATTTGAAGTATATTCCCGTTGATATTTAAAGAAAAAAAATTTTGTACACCTGGGTGACTAGGAACAGGACATTGTTCAACTAAGTCTTCCTGTTTCACAGGGGTATACATATGATGTGACATAGACCAAATTCCCTTAATCATTCATAACAATAAGACCAAGGAGTATAGCTGTGATGTGCGGGAAAAGGTTGTTGAGCTTCACACAATGGGAAGTGGCTATAAGAAAATAGCACCAGCATTGAAAATGCCCTTTTCCACCATCAGGGCAATAATTAAGAAGCTCCAGTCTACTGGAAATGTTATGAATCAACCTGGAATTGGACGTGTGTCTATATTGTCTCAACGCACTGTGAAGAGCACGGTTCGAGTGGACAAAACATCTCCAAGGATCACAGCTGGAGAACTGCAGAAGTTAGTTGCGTCTTGGGGTCAGAAAGGCTCCAAAACTACAATCTGAAGTCACCTACATCACCACAAGTTGTTTGGAAGGGTTTCAAGAAAAAAGCCTCTCCTCTCATCCAAAAACAAACTCGAGTGTCTTCAGTGTGCCAGACACTACTGGAACTTCAAATGGGATCGGGTTCTATGGTCAGATGCAACCAAAATAGAGCTTTTAATAAACACCAGAGGTGGTTTTGGCGCACACAGAGAGGTAGCCATATGGAAAAGTACCTCATGCCCACGGTTAAATATGCTGGTGGTTCTTTAATGTTTTGGGGCTGTTTTCCTGCCAGAGGACCTGGACATGTTGTTAGGATACATGGCTTCATGGACTCAATCAAATATCAACAGATTTTAAATGAAAACCTGACTGCCTCTGCCAGAAAGCTTAAAATGGGCCGTGGTTGGATCTTCGAGGAGGACAATGATCCAAAACATACATCAAAATCAACACAAAAATGGTTTACTGACTGCAAAATCAAGGTCCTGTCATGGCCATCCCAGTCGTCTGACTTGAAAACCATAGAAAACCTGTGGGGTGAACTGAAGCGGAGAGTCCACCAGCGTGGACCTCGAAATTTGAAGGATCTGGAGAGATTCTGTATAGAGGGAGGAATGGTCTCAGATCCATTGCCATGTATTCTCCAACCTCAACAGGCGTTATAGGAGAAGACTCAGAGCTGTTATCTTTGCAAAGGGAGGTAGCACAAAAGTACTGACTAAAAGGGTGCCAATAATTGTTTCCCACCTATATTTAACAAAGACCTTTTTGTTTTTTGATAAACCCGTGTATTGTTTGCAGCTGTCCGATATCCACGAGAGCAGAGTATTTTTGAACAAAAGATCAAAAAAACTAAACAATAAAGACAATTTTTCACAGCCTTCTTTGCTCATATTTACCAAGATTGCCAATATTAGTGGAGGATACTGTAGCTTTCTTCACTTTTAACCCTCCGAATGTACATAAAATACACAAGGGTGTATGTGAACAATGCCATTTGTGTCGCTGCCGTTTGTGCACACCCACAAAAGGCCATGAGTAAAAGTCAAGTATAAACCAGGCTTTAGGTATTTATTCACAGGTGCCCAATGGAGAAGTAGGTTTAAAAACCTAAGAAGCAAAAAAACTCTCAAAAGAAAATGTTTATATTTGGCAAAAACGTCACTGCTCACAGTGAAACATCTCAATGTTGTAACTACAGCAGGTACCTCCGAATCCCACCACCTGCCGCACTACACACATTGACCATCTGGCAGAACATTTTGTTGGTTTTAATTAGCCAGAATAATTAGATCTTAAAAGCAGAAACTCTCCTACATAATGAGAGAAAATTAAAGACTGGCCAGACTTATATAATCCGTTATGTGCAATGCGAGGACCAAACATCGTATCTCGCAACTAAAACATCAACCAATGACTCGCTAACTTTATGTCGAGGTCGCAAAAACGATGTGCTAAATTGATAAGGTTTGTTCCTCATAATCTATATTAATGCACTTAACAAGCTAACTTTCTCACCAAAATACATTAAATCACATCACATTAGATACCACTTTTTAGCTTCATCAGTTAGTTTTCCGGGCAACCAAAACATGAGCCTGGGCAACACACGGGAGATTTTACTTGCCCGATGGGCTAACTAACGAACGTATGATTTGTCCACCTCTGGTAGTAAATAGTACATACTATTACATGCACTGTAAACACTCCTGTAACACACATAACCACTACTCAGGATTGTTTTAAACTGGTTGTGAAGGTAACAGCTCACCTACCATTGACCATAAACAGAAGGAATTTCTCTGAACATACAGAGAGACACAGATGGGTTTTTTGCAGATGGTCCGCAAAAAAATAAGAAAGAAAGAAAAAAAAACAACAAACAAACCAGGGCCTGTGTCACAGCAAGCCTGAGAAACACAAGTGTTTGCGAGACTTCTCGGAGCAGCTCACTACTTTACACTATTCATTAACTCATTAACTTATCAAATTAACTCTTGTATGAACGAATAACGGGATTCAAAAGCACTATTTGAAATGAGCTCCAAATGGACAGGTGTGTTGGATAAGCAGTCCTTGTAGGTCTTTGATATCATGAAACCAGAGAGAGACAGAGAGAGAGAGAGAGAGAGAGAGAGAGAGAGAGAGAGAGAAAGAGAGGCAGAAAGAGAGATGGAGAGAGAGAGAGAGAGATCCAAGTCCACGTGGGTCAGACAGCAGGAGATGAGATGAGTGAAGTTCTACTACTGGGTCCGGAGCTGATAGTCTGCAAAGAAACAAGGAAATGAGGCACGCTTAATTAAACAGTTCCAAACGGCAGGAAATTGGGGGTGGGGAGTGGTCGAGAAAAAAAAAAAAAAAGAAAAAAAAAGTTAATTGTGGCAGCTGAGCTTTCCACCCGGCCGACCAAGGACACAATGCAAAATAAAACAGGGTTTGGAGACGAGAGATAACCTGATGATAGTGGCTTAAATTCAGGATATGAGACGCTGCAAATGCAGACATGAGAGAGACAGGTGATATCTGCTGCACAATAAATACACAAATATATCAATAAAGGAGGTTTGGGTTTGGCTTCTGAATAGCATATGATGTAGATGTAGAATAATAATAATAATAATAATAATAATAATAATAATAATAATAATAAGCATAATAATAATGTATTAGTACTGGATGAAAAAAAAAAGTCTAATTACTCCATTATAATTAATGATGATAATTAGAGTAACATGAAAGATGAAATTTGCTGTAGTGATATACCAAACATAAAAATAAAAAGAACATCTAAGGAAAACTGTATCTTTATTTATCTTGAGATTTTGGAAGCAAGTGCTCTGCTGTTCTCCGGCCACCTTGGCTTAAAATGACATTTTTCCCAAATCAAAAAAATCACTTTAACACACACCCTTGTGTAGTCTGAGTAACCCTGTATTATCCAGAGTGTGTGTGTGTGTGTGTGCTACGATGTTAATGGGTTAATGTGCTGTTAGACCAAGACTCAAAAACCAGATTAAGAATATCCTTAAACACAAGACCTTACAGATGAAGACTTGAGGCCTTTCATTTACACAACTCGGTCTCACCACGAATCCAATCTAACCAAGTTACATTTGAAATTCGAGAAAGTACAGAATGCCCCATCTTTCTCCATCGTACTATTGACTCAGCACAGCATCTCTGCAGTGAGCCAAGTTCGATCTTCTTCTTCTCGAACATCCTCTTTTCACAGAAACCATTGCATCTCCATACACAACTCTCTCTCGATCTCTGTCTCTCTTTTACTGAATTGCCCAATTGTTGCCCAATACCGTAACAGTGCAACACTGCAAAATAGTGATAAATATAGTGCCAGAAGGACTGTGAGAACTGTGTGTTTGGAGTGAGCATCACTTTACCACACACACTTTAATTGGTGTTATAACTATGCTCCCCCCCATACTGTATACTATAGAGAGCTTATTATTATTATTTATGGGTTGACATGAGTGATGATGCTTACCTCCATTCTGAGTGATGTATCGTACCCATGGGAGCGCTTGGTATCCACTCTTCTCAATGATCTTCAGATAACGCACCTGTTTAAAATAATAAATAAATAAATGGTGATTTCAGTACAGATCGACACCGTCTTGGGAATTACACTCGGAACCCTTCGCGTTAATAGCGTACAACCTGAACAGCTGAGCAACTATTCCATCATCATTATAACACACATCCGCAAAATACTGTATTAGTAGTGCTTATCAATCGGAAGTGTTCCGAGTAAGCAATCCAACACTCAGGGGCATGCTGTTCTAGGAAAAAAGAATAAAAACCAACAACATGGTGCTGAGATGCGGTCCATTTCTTATACCACATATTAGTAATTAAAGAACGATGCATCGCGATTTCTATCCGACAAACAAAGACAAAAATGCAGATCGACGGGTTACTGAGAAACCGCGAAAGACTTCCCTGTGGTGGAAAACGTACAGCTTTGGACACTGGAGACTCCTTCCAAAAATGCTAAATAAGCATCTTACTGAAAACGTCAACATTACAACAATTACATTTTTTTTTTTTTTTTTGACATCCATTTAAGTGGAGTGTACACCATACCATACAAATCCCCGTGCAAGGCTTTATTATTATTCAGTCTGTACAGGATTTCACCGAGTTCATTTCACAATCATTGATTGTTGCGGCCAAAAACTACCGGAATTGGCGAAATTGCAATTGCATGAAATCTTTCGCAGTGATGTTTGGTGGTAAACGAGACCTTTTAGCTGAACTCATATTCGACACACGTGATCGAGAAGGGCTTTGGCTGAATGCCAAACGCGTGGTCTTCTGGAAAAACTACAGTAATTGAAAGAAAAATTGCAAAATCCGCGATCGTAAAATCCTGGAGGCGCTGCTTAAAAGTCGGCACGACTGCCGGAGCCGCTGTTACAGAAAATTAAATCGATACCTTCTGACTGATCGGAATCAAGCGTTCTGTGGTATAATACCTATTAATACATTATGTGGCGAAACATAGTTGTGTTGAGGAGCTTGTTTTACACACAGTACTGGCACCAAAGCCTGGGAAAGTGACCGAAGTGACACACAGGAAGCATTTGAAGAAGTGAGATTGAGGAAATGGCACCTTTCTCCCCTGCAGAGATATTGAGACATGCTCCGTGACCTTGATAATCAGCTGTTGCATCACTATAACTTTGCACAATCACACAGAAAAAAAAAAAAAAAAAAAAATGAAGAAAAACAATATAGAACACACTGAAAAGGCAGTGGTCAAAAGCAGCTCAGATATTCTGGAGGTTATCTAGTACACTGGGTGTTCTCCCAAAGTAAACGCGTAGTAAAATTCGAAGCCCTGCCATCTGGCCTATTCGAACACTGTATTCCCGAAGGACAGACGATTCAAAATAGCATGTGTGTAGACGAAATAGCAACTGGGCTTTTTTATTTTTTCTTCTTCTTTTTTACAAGAAGCAAATTCAGAGCATGCATCAATATAGGCTGAAGTTTAAAAACAGCCTCTCTGGCTATTTCCAATCAAATTTGGTGGAGAACCCCACCAACGCAGAGTCGCTTCTGTGCATATTTCAGGCTATGCATGTGGACTTTAGTTGGGTGCAGCAGTGCCACCCTGGGTGCAGCGTCCACTATTTAAAACTCATCAAAACCTCCCTTTGGACCGACCCAGACGGGCCCGTGCACACACTGGCACGGTGACGAGACGGTCACGACTCGAGATCTCCAAATGTGGCTTTGTGTTCACGGCCTTTCGGGCCACAGACCATGTCAAAGTGGTGGTTAGGCAGCGCTTGGTTCATGTCAGAGAGTTTATAAAGTGCTGCGTCACTACAACGCCAAGGCACTATACTGTCAGAAACGGCTCCAGAAGACCAAGTGCACGGTTCCCATTTAACCAAAAGTCACCTTACAAGACAAGTGTAGACAGTGCATTTGGTGCCCAAAACGTCTTTGGATCAGCGTGTGTGTTTACTGGTGTACGCTGGTCTTTCATTAACGCGGCATGGCGTGGCCTAGTAGACCTTGTGGCCTACAGAGCATGCTTTGCAGCAAGGAGACAGACTCCCAGACTTTCACAGACATGCAGTCTAGTCACTTTTTCTCCCAAAAGTCTGCACTTGTAAAACTCCAAACACGCTGGAGAGCTTGGTCGCCGAGTCAGCGCTCTGGACGGGCAATGGGTCGAGGTCATGACACCTGAGAGGACACCTCAAGCGCTAAACCTAATAAATAAACAGAACTGCAAGTAATGAGGAAATGGTTTATACTTATTCTACAAGCTGATCTCAGTTCAGTCTAAAATGAGGAGTGGATGCGAAGACGCTAATCGAGATGCTTTGGTGTTTCAGTGGTGGAACCATCACCACACTCATTCCAGACCAGTGAGAAAGCAATTATGTATAATCTCTTAAAAAAAAAAAAAAAAAAAAAACCAAAAAACACCACTACTTAAGTATCATTGTACGTATAACTGAGTAAATGAAAATTACAGGCCTCTATGTAAGGCCAGGCCCTAGCCTTTGAGACTGATTAACTGTTAAGGGTGACATCTTAAGTGTGGGAGAGCAACCACCTTTTTTGTCCTTGCTGTCCTCGAGACGAGACCGATCGTGCTTAAAAGTGGGATCATGAATTTGAGAGCGGTGCCGCCTCGTGTCATTACGGACTCTCTAAAATGCCACCCATAAAGTCTTGAGCACAGATCTTGCATGGCTGCAGAAAAACAGGGCTAAATCCAGCCATACTAGAGAAAAAGAAAAAGAAAATCCCTCTAAAACATTACTTTAAGAATCACGGGGGCGCAAACACACAGGAGGGAGTCTCCGTTCACGGGCCGTATGAGGACACCAGTGAAGCAGCCAGACATGCTCACCACAGGAGAGAGACAGGGAGATGGAATGGGTGAGTGTGTATATAAGCGTAAGGGTTATCAAAGCATCCCTGAGGTTTTGTCCCAAGGCAAGTCAGCAAGTTCACTCAGCAGCCGTCTGGCAGGGCAGAATCGTGAGCAGCACAACTCTTAAATTTCACGCAGAAATTCTAATCTTTTCCCAGTTCATCAGCAGGAGGGTGGTTATGAAATGCTTCAAATCCAAATCCATATAGACCATGATGGCAGATTCTTGTTTGGTATGAGGGTACGCTTGTGTTTACCATCCAACATGTAAATTAAGGATCCATTGATTCAGTAGATCTATTAGAGCAATACTGGCCTGAAACTTTGGATCGGTATTGGGACCGATCAAGTACTCAATAGAGAAAACGCAGGGGTACTCGATTACCCACTTCCTGAAGGAAGGGGGGTGATTTTGCACCATTTTTATGTTTATATTATGATAGTGTTTTGTCTTTGCATTCTCAACTTACATTTCAGCCTGAAGCGATGCCGTTTTTTTAATTCCGTCAACATCTTACGAAAGCCTCATCGTCTCAAACCATTCGTTAATACATCTAGTCGATAAACATAGCCAAGAACTGCAGTCGCAGGAAGCAGCCATTTGACTGAAGCAGTTAGTCGTGAGTTAGAGAGATACCGTTAATAACGGACAAAACCTTAATAACCTTTAAAGACGATTCTGTGAACGTTTTTCACTCCAGTGCCTATACCAGATATGCTAAAAAGCTCATTGGGTTGAAAATGTTTTCTATCCAGAAACTGAATCACGCATGCGAAGTGACGCGCAGACAGCCGATTAGACTTCTAGCTCTAATGTTCTGAAGCTTTTGGTCAATAAAGTGTACAAAAGACATCAGACATTGTATCCTATCTGAGACGACACTATGAAAGAGGTTAATAGAGTCTAGTGTTGAATTTGTTTTGTTTAAAAAGCTTAAATGCAAGACGATTTCATGTATCAGGGGAGTTAAATGACAGCTTTGTGGGGGTTTTTGTTCAGTTAAGTGTTCCTCATCGGTATTTCCATGTCAGTGTACATTTTCGGAGCAATGGGTAGCTAGGTTGTGGTACAGCTATGGCCTAGAATAAGGCTCGATTCTGAACTAATGTAAGACTACAGCTTCATTTCTGGTAATATTTAAGTTTTATTGATGGATCCAAGTTTTACATTGACACTACACAAACTTCAAATGCATCCATCCATACAAATTACCATCAGTCCATCCAATTTTCCATCAATCCATCCATCCAAGTTTCCTTCAATCCATCCATCCATCCATCCATCCAATTTTCCATCAACCCATCCATCTAAATTTCCTTCAATCCATCCATCCATCCAAGTTTCCATCAATCCATCCACCCAAGTTTCCTTCAATCCATCCATCTAAATTTCCTTCAATCCATCCATCCAAGTTTCCATCAATCCATCCATCCAAGTTTCCTTCAATCCATCCATCCATCCATCCATCCAATTTTCCATCAACCCATCCATCTAAATTTCCTTCAATCCATCCATCCATCCAAGTTTCCATCAATCCATCCACCCAAGTTTCCTTCAATCCATCCATCTAAATTTCCTTCAATCCATCCATCCAAGTTTCCATCAATCCATCCATCCAAGTTTCCTTCAATCCATCCAAGTTTCCATCAATCCATCCAATTTTCCAATCCATCCATCCATCCATCAATCCAAGTTTCCTTCAATCCATCCATTTAAGTTTCCATCAATCCATCCAAGTTTCCTTCAATCCATCCATCCAAGTTTCCTTCAATCCATCCATCCAAGTTTCCTTCAATCCATCCATCCATACAAGTTTCCATCAATCCATCCATCCAAGTTTCCTTCAATCCATCCATCCAAGTTTCCTTCAATCCATCCATCCAAGTTTCCTTAAATCCATCCATCCATCCAAGTTTCCTTCAATCCATCCATCCATCCAAGTTTCCATCAATCCATCCATCCAATTTTCCAATCAATCCAATTTTCCAATCCATCCATCCATCCATCAATCCAAGTTTCCTTCAATCAATCCATTTAAGTTTCCATCAATCCATCCATCCAAGTTTCCTTCAATCCATCCATCCATCCAAGTTTCCTTCAATCCATCCATCCATCCAAGTTTCCTTCAATCCATCCATCCATCCATACAAGTTTCCTTCAATCCATCCATCCATCCAAGTTTCCTTCAATCCATCCATCCAAGCAAGTTTTTATCCACTTCCATCTTTCCATACTTTCTATCCATTCTTCCATTTATCCTTCCATCTATCCAAGCTTCCATCCATCCCTCTATGTGAGGTTGCATCTGCCCATCCAAGTTTGCATCCATCCGTCCAAGTTTCCATCCATCCATTCATCCAAGTATAGACCCATTCATCCAAGTTTCCATCCACCCATCAGTCCTAATTACTCATTATTCCCAAGTAGTAGATTTCGACATGTATTGTGTATTTTTTGTGAACTTGTGTGATGTTGACTAACACAACACGAGACACACATTCTCTTGAATCAACACGGCGGTGATTTCCCACAATACAGTCACGATGTCTGCAGAGAGGAAGCTACTCTATTGTAAGCATGCTGATACACCAGAGCTCCGACAACGATATTGAACAAAAAAGGGATCAGTTCATCCTCCTGCAAATGTCTGTTGTCTTAAAGAAAATTGAGCATAAAATCTCATCAAAACAAAAAGCTGCTTTGAGGCCATAATGGGGGGAAAAAGAAAAGAAAAAAAAAAAAAAAAAAAAACAGGCGTACATAAAAATGAAAGAAATTAGCGAGAGGAAATCTCACATAAGTTAACTATTTAATTCGATTTGAGAAATGAATGATTCTTTCCTCATAATCCTGCTCATCGAGGAGGGGGAAAATCGAGTTAAACGAGAGGTTTAGCGACTTTGAGTTCCGTGTGGGATGCTTAATACAACTTAATCCACAAAAGAGAGGAAATCTCCTCTGCTTCCCCATTTCATTCACTCCCTTTCAAAATCATATAAAATCAGCACTAATCGTATTGGCCGAGGAGCGGAGGAGTGTCAGGAGCAGATTGTACGGCTCCTTTAAGACCATCATGCTGAACTCTACAGAGCAAGACAGGGCACCCAGAGTTCAGCCAAACTTACACACACACACACACACACACACACATACACACATACACACAATTCATTCCCAGTGATGAGTCACTTAACAACATGCTGTATACATACATTCACATATTAGGATATTATACCTTAAATCCCAGCAGCTGTTTTTGGTGTGTGAAATGACACTTTAAAGCCCGTTCCCACTGGGACGTATTTCGACGTGGTTTTTTTTTTTTGTGTGTGTGTGTGCGCGTGATCACACCCACGTGTAAAATGGGGCGACACAAGGTGGCGCTGCACAACTTTCCGTTTCGGACACCTGCTTACCACGGAGAAGAAAAAAGAGAGCCAGTATTTACATCTTCACAAAAAGTCGTTCACACGCTTTTACTTCTTAATCAAGGCTTTATTTAGCTAATATGACCACAACGGCCCTTAAACACTGTGTACGTGCATTTCTTATCCATCAACAGAGCGCGAATCACTTTGCACAGGTGAAATGGAGATTTTGGAAACACTGCCCTAGTGAAACCTCTTAAACTGAGCAGAAGATCCAACGACAGCTGCGTTTGTGTTTTAGTCATTTTTTGAGAATAATTTCAGAGAAATATTCTGGCCTGCGCACTAATCAGAGAGAAAGACCTTGTTGATAAAGATTATATGGCATATAGACGGGGGATTACATTTGGTGTAAAAGCCCACAAGAGGCATTTAATCCAGATTGAAATGAAAACCTCCAGATCCTTCCATATCTCCAACCCAAGCAAATCCCTTCCAAATATAAAGAAATCAAACATGATGGTGTGTGCTGTTACAGGAAGTCCAAGTGCATGCAGATAAAATCTTATTGCGATACAATCCACATAAAACCACTAGGTGTGTAAACGGATGTAAAGACTACGACTCAAAGCCTCGAACACTCCCTGATTTGTGACTCAAACATGCCAGCGTGTCCAGCTTGTCTGAATATACGAGCCAAGAGAATATTTTAAAGTGAAGCTGAATTACCATAAAGCTTCAACATTTAGCTTAAACATTCGAGGATCACCCCGCTCAAGAAACTGCCCCAGATTGTCCCCGATTAAAACAAGCTGTACATCCGATTAATAAAAACAAGCTAGTGTCACAGGCTCTGAAATCACCAAAGACACACTTACATGTACAACAATAACCTAATATTAATCCGATTAATACGACACTCTGATTAAGAAACTAGCATGTAAACAGCGATTACTGATGACCTTAATCCGACTAAAGTCATACTCGAAGTAAACACAAATGGAATTAAGACGTGTGGAGTATTCCTGTTTTAGTCGCATTATCGACGTGCGTTACAGACATGTACACACCTTAATCACACTATTAACGTCGTGTGGGAGTTTTCACCGCATTGTGCGACAGGACACGTTCACACACGGCAGTGCTCAACCGTTTGCGTCCGAAACCACATACCTACCTGCTATATAGTAGGAGAAATACATGCATCTCGGCTACCGTATAGACGGTAAGTACACGGTTTGGGACGCACCCACGGCTTCAAGCAGTCGTCTATTTGCACGTATAGCACGACAAATAATTAACTGCACTTGAAGGGTTCGTAAAAATTAAAAGCAAAAACACCCAAAACTGTATAACGTTGGTCCCATAACGAAGACCAACTGTATGTCGGTACGTGAAATTCTGGAGGGAACGTCGAACGGCGTCGCGTCGTGCTGTTAATTGCTCTATGTTCTTTAACATGTAAAACGGGAACACGAAAGGAGTATTCTAAAAGCGACTCGTGTAAACACCTTAATCACATTACTGTCTTATTCAGAATAATGTCAATAATTAGATTATTGCTGTCCGTGTAAACGTGGTCACTGTAAAGCCCGCCACACTAACGCGTATCTAAAGATATTTACATACAGTTACACCACAGCACTGTTCAATGCTTGATTTCATTTTTATGATTTACTTTCCATAACAGAAGCTCTGACAACAGTGTCATTGCTCCTAGAGTAACAAGTTCCACAGAAACGGATTAAACGGAGCGTGTTCTGTGAGATGTTTATTTAACATTTTTTGGAAGGAGTCTCCAGGGTCAATAGCTGTATAGTTGTAAGTTGAAGTTTTTCCACTGCAGGAAAGTCTTCAGGTTGGAATGCGGTTTCTCTGTAATCCGTCGAGCTGCTTTTTTTGTCTGATAAAATGTGTGTGAGATGCGTTGCTCTTCAATTAAGAAAAGTTGGCAGAGTGACGTGGTATAAAAAAATGTTATTTTAAAATATTCGACTTCGGGATGGCAACAGTAACTCGGACCACATCTCAGCACCCTGTCTGCGATTTATTTTCTAGAACAGCGGGACCCCCCCCCCCAGTATTTGCTTGCTTACTTAGAGTCCACAGTGTCAGAGATGAAGCTGTCATTCACAGGAAAGAGGAGTTTGTGTGCTTTCTCAGTAACGTGACAAGCCGCATTTCTTCATCTTATTACCTTCAAAAGAGAGGCGAGGCGAGGCGAGGCTGAGGGTAGCACTGTTTATAGCCACAATAACTTTAGTGACTACAGGAACTTGTGTCATGGATGTTTAGCGACATAAATGGAAACTATAAAGGATTATAAGTGGATGAAAAAGTATGATTTGGAAAAGTCGTATTTTAATCAATAAAAATCTGCGAGCTGCTCTGGAATAAGAAGAATACACTTCATGACCTGCTGTTTAAAGAAAGTAATCAAACTGGTTAAGCTGGTAACAACAAGAATATAAACATTGATTATTTTCCAATAACGACACATCCCAAAGTGTTTTATTCCTTACAGGACTGATCACCAGAATTACAGCAAATTATTCCTATTTGTATGTCATTTTATGTAGGAGAGTTTTCATCTCATTTGAACGTGACTGTGACCCCTGAGGGCAAGTATAAATGCCGACTTGTCGAACTGGTCCTATAATGTACTACTCGAGATTCAAGTATCAATCCACAAAGCACAAACGTCTCAGAGAACAGAAGCTGGTTTACTCTGCAATCTAGTGACGCGGGCAGTGTAAATAGTCAAGGTCTCATTTTCAGAGACACAGCTGTTTGCTGAGCACATCAGGGGTCCTTCTCATTTTTTCTTGTTTCCCTTCCTCACTTATAAAAAAAAATAAATAAATAAAAACACACAGGAGGAATCTCCTTAAGCTTAATAACCAAATGAAGCATCACTTTTCACCGGGCAGAATGAGTCTGCATTCACACAATATGATGTCATTACACACTGACTGGACATGTCTTTCAAAGGGTTTCTCGTTTAAACACTTAATATAATTCTGTATTTGTGGTTTTTATCAGCATATCGTTTATAGGGTTTAATGAAATTAAATGTACTTAAAGATTGTGGACTTGATTCGCTTTCTAGGCTGAAAGGTAGTAATGCAGCAGTGAGAGTGCTGGGATGCAACCTTGGGGAGCAGGTAGAGATAGAAGAATGGATAGGGTGCCATCTTGTGTCGGTAAATGGAAAGACAATCAGTATAGGTGAGTAAGTGTATGGATGAGAATCTCTACCATCTCTTTTCCACCCAAATAGTTCGTGTTCTGGTTCCAGAGCCTGTTCTCGACTTTGTTACGGTTACGGGATTCAAGACTGAGGTAGATTCGGGACTGGGCGAATTCGGGGATTCAGGACTGGGCGAATTCGGGGACTCAGGACTGGGCGAATTCGGGGATGGGCGCATTCGGGCATTCAGGACTGGGAGCAATCGGGGATTCAGGACTGGGCGCAATCGGGGATTCAGGACTGGGCGCAATCGGGGATTCAGGACTGGGCGCATTCGGGGATTCAGGACTGGGCGCAATCGGGGATTCAGGACTGGGCGCATACGGGGATTCAGGACTGGGTGCATTCGGGGATTCAGGACTGGGCGCATTCGGTATTGGGCAAATTTGGGATTTTGTATTGTGTGAATTTTGTCCATTAACACAGAACCGTTCCAGAATCGCAATGAATTTGAAAACCAATCACACTAACATGCAATTAGTACTTATGATTAGTAATATTATGAGAAAACACACACTCGTACCTGAATTCCAGAGGTGGTGAAGTAGGGGATCTCGAATTTAACACTAATCGGTGGCTTTCCTTCTTTATCCTCAGCTTCCACACTAGGCAGACCAAAGTGCGCTCTCATCAAATATTCCTTACCTCCCTGTGCACGTGTGTGAGAAAGAGAGAAAGAAAGAAAGAAAGAGAGAGAGAGAAATCAAGTAAATCCACTTAGAATTTAAAGCAAATGTTAATTTGTTACACAAAAGTAGGAACTGCATCACCTCTTTAAAGAAACACTGACTAGTGTGTAAAATTGTCTGTGTGTGTGTGTGTGTGTGTCAGAGCGCTCATGTACTTACAGGGAAAGATTTAATGGACCAGACGATCTCGCTGTTCTCAGGGACCCATTTCACGCTCCCCACAGTGGTCTTAAACTTGGGCGAGTCTGCGTCCGTGGGCACTGGTATATGGATCTCCACATTATTGGCAGTAGAGCGGCGTTTAAACTGTGATTTGGCCTGAAACACCGGAAATCTGGATAAGGCAGGATGTTGCATTCCAACTTCAGACACTAAAATTCATCTGGAGACTGTTTAGGGTCTCACTACAGCTTAATACATAGAAGATCAGTCTAATGAAGTCTGCCAAGTCTAGTGAAATGAACGTATTCATTTATTACAATTAATTCTACAGCCTAGGAGTAGCGTCAGAGGACAGACCATCACCTATAAACCTTAGCCAGATGCACAGATGTCTGTCTTCTCTGGTGAGGAGGAATAAAAAGAAATCAGTTCTGACCTTTATCATGTACTCGATTCTGCTGTGCGAATGCTTCTCGATCACAGACTCAATCCAGATCAGGGGCTTCACCTAGAAAGTGCATAAAGGTCATCAAGTGGTGTGATAAAAGAAGTGTGTGCGTCTGTGAGAGAGAGAGAGAGAGAGAGAGCAGGGGTACTCACGTGTGTGTTAAGGCGGTACGACATGAGCTCGAACTCTCCGTCTGGAGGGATGAAGGAGATGGTGCGGTCGTTCTCGAAGCGGGACAGCCGTACACACTGGTGGAACTTCACGTCCTCCAACTCCACAGACTTACTCTTCCCTCCTGACGATGGCAAATAAATGTTTAGCAAGAGACAAAAATAGAAATACACAACCATGTCATTTCTGAATTTATTATTATTATTATTATTATTATTATTATTATTATTATTATTATAATATGGGTGTGACTAAAGCATTAACTCACTATCGTGAAGCTAAACGACTCTTTCCCAGCAGAATCTCGAATACACACCAAGTTTAACATAAATAACATGATATAGATAATATATATAACCTTCATAACTAATCTTTTCTTACAACCATAATGTTTTAATGCACATGAATATATACTGTACATACCGATTGCCTTTTACACAGAAATACACATCAGCTACTGTAAATATATCTTTGTCCCTTACTACAGTGGAGGAAGAATAGGAAGAAAAGCAAACTCACGTCCAGTGTTTTCGAACAGGACCTTGTCGTTAAGACCCAGACGCAGCTCGGGCATGCCCGAAAGAAACACTCGCATTTTAATGGAGCCCACAATCTCACTGCGGAGGACGTTTCCGTTGGCACTGACCTGTGAAGAGACGAGCGGAACATTTACCCGTCTGGGGAGCCTCTACGTTTTTATGGATTTCTGGCAGGAGAAACATTCAACGCGCAAACCGTGACGAGCAAAGCTAGCGTAAAGTTACATAAGTCTGCCTATAGGGCATCGTATTAACCCTTGAGCGGTCCCTCAAGGATTTCGCGACCGCAAACATCAAGCGAACGCCACAATATTCGGAGGAGCTTGCGATTTTTGCAGGATTACCGCGGATTTCCCGCAGATCTCCCGCAGATCTGGGCCGACGTCACCACGACGCCCGTTCAGCCAAAGCCCTCTTCCATTTACATGATGAAAAGGTCTCATTTACTAACAAACATCACCGCGAAAGACCGTGCAAAACAATCTCGTGCAAATGCGATTTCGCCAATTCAAGTAGTTTCCTGCAAAGTAAAAGCACAAAAAACTCCGCAGTTTTGTGAAGGAAAAAAAAAAAAGCCACCGCAAAATCAAGCGTTTTTCGCCACAACAATTACTAAAAAAATGAATGAATTAAAAACTCCATGAAATCCTGTATGGACTGATTGAGTATTTATTCTAGTAACTCAGATCTTAAAATTGAGGCTTGCAGGGACACTTCTGCCACTAGGATTTTAAGTTTTTTAGTCACCTTTTTTTTTTCCGTTTAATTGTGTACGAAGACTTATGAAACTAAATAAATCAAATTTCTTATACTAATCAAATTGGACTTTAAAATAATCTAGAAAATAACAAATTCGGTGCATCATAAAATCTATGCAAAGAAAAAACAAACAAGATTTGATCGTTATTTCAGCCAATCAGCAGCCAGGAAATGGCTAAGTGCATCATGGTACATCTAGAAACTTGATACATTGAATTCACAATGTTGTGTGATTTTTTATTTTATTCAAGTATATATAATAAATAAATAAATAAATAAATAAACCCTCGACTACACGACATTCGAATCCAAATCTTTTCATATTACTGTTGCACGTATCCATGGCAACAATATAGTGCACTGAAAACTATATACTGTATACCTGATTACTGGAACATGTCTAAACTAAAACAGAAGAAAAGTTGGAGTTGGAGGAAATCCAGCTGAACGGTAATCGCTAACGACCCGCGGGCTCTTTCACGCCACGCTGTTCTCTTCCCTGTGATGGATTTGTGTGTTTGTTTCCAGAAGCAGAACCGGAGTCTAAAAGTGTGAGCGTCTGTTCTAAAAACGGTGCGCCTACCAGAAGATTGACGGACTCGATGACGTCCAGGAAAACCTCGTTCTTCCTGTACTTGATGCCCTCTGACCTCCAGGACACGGCGTTGGTGACGGTGGCGGGCGGACGAGGAGCTCCCGTGTCTAACTTGTGCCCCTCTTGTGTGATGTATCTGAACAAACACGGATATTAAGACGATAAATAAACGCGACGTCCGGGGAAAAGAAAAGAAAAAAAAAAAGGCACCAGAGGGTCAGGATTCTGGAGAATTGTGGGAGAAGAACATCTGTAAAACATTAAAGGACAGATAAAGAGCCTGTGATGTACGATGTGATACTGACTCCTGCAGGATTTTGCTGTCCGTCGTCTGCGGATAGCCGAAATCCATGAGCTCGTCCAGCAGCTCGTAAATGATCACGAAGTTATCTCGGATGCTCTCCTCCTCCAGCTCCTTAAAATACTCGGAGAAAACCTGACACCGCAAAACAACAAATTACACAAACCGCGGTATTTTATCTACACGACGTTTACGTACGATACGCTTACCTGCACGATTTTATACAGGAACGAGAAAACCAGAGAGACGCAGGCATTCTTCTTAGACGTAGCGACAACTAGGCGGCAGAGTTAAGGGAAAGCACAAGTCCACAACGTCGAAGGGTGCAAAATCCACATGCGTTGTTTCGTAACGCAAACAGGAAGTTACAAACTCAAAGCTGTACGGGAACTAACAGGTCTTGCAGACGTCTCAGCTGGAGCAAAAGACCACTCTTTCTCTTCCCGATACCATCAACCATGTGACAAGACCTTCACAGTAAAACTCTTTCACAAAAAAATAAATAAATAAATAAATCACTTATATAAGAAATACAATAAATATCACAATGGATAACATATCAACGTAATAAAGTCTAATAACATCCTAAGGAAAGAAAAAATCTCTTTACGGGTTTCAGTTTCAGTGCTGTTTTAGAAAAATAATCAACTTCTAATGACAGTAGCTCCACTGAGCCTCATCATGTTTTCTTCATTGTGTAAGGAGAGGCTTGTCCTGACGTTATCGTTATTACGTTTCTCGCAGTACACCGGCGTTATCGACTTATCAGACATTTTCGATCGGTATGAACAAATGCGTTATTTTAATCGCCGCAAGTCTGTTGTAAGATTAGTCAGGACACCGTTGGGTTTCTGTGTGTAGAGTATCGTGAATCTGTGACGCTGTTTAAGATAAGATATAACTTTATTAATCCCCCGTAGGGGAAATTTAGGTCAACATAGCAGCACGAAGGAATATAAAAGAAAAGAAAATTTACACGAGCGCGTTTCCGTTTTAAAACGAGAGTGAAATCGATCCTCGTCCACGCTGGCGTTTCCGCCGTGTTTCAGAAACGATCCTCGTCCACGCTACACGACTACACGGAAACGCATGTCACGTGACCGTTCGTGCACACTGGGCATGAGCATACAAGTGTAAACAGGAAGTTGGTTGCTAGTCCAAACCGTGCGTGTCTATGTAGGGCTTACGCCGCTCCAAATGAGATTTGTTGGCGATCGCTCTAATCGTAGCTCGCCTCTTGCGCATGTACGCAGCTGCAGTGTTATAAAATACAGAATTTAAGTGCACAATGGCTGCTAAGGATGACGACAAAGTCAGCAAAGCTTGCGGTTCAGTCTCCAGGTTGTTGTGTATACGATCGAGGTAGCGTAACGGTCATGTGATAGGGGCTTGAAGAATCAGAGAAGGATACGCGATGATCCAGAAGAACCAATCAGGGGACGAATGTGGGCGGGGCCACACCTTCGTTTTCAAAAGTCTTCGTTTTGGTCTGTTTACACTGAAACGCGGGCCAGGAAACTACGACGGGGTCTTTGGCGTTTCCGAAAGTCTTTGTCGGAGTGGTGTAGACGACAGGCGTAACCGTAGCAACAGTTATGCGTTTTAAAGCGAAACGCACTAGTGTAAACAGGGCCTGTGTTTAGCTGCTGGTGAGCAGGGCGATGGGAAAGGGGAGGGGTGAGAGACCCTTGCTGGGCAAACTATTCACACCTCTCCACAATAACATGAACAGCTTCTACTGCTTTCCTAGAACTACATCTAGCACACAGCGATGTAGAGAGAGCAAACCTTGGCCCGAGAGTGAAAAGGATACGGTAAAGGTTGTTGTGTTTGATCCACATGAAGCGCACTCCTCCGTGGGCCAGGATGGGAGACAGAGTGCCTTCCTCCTCCTTATCCATCAGCAGGGTCATGAAGTGCTCGATCTCGGACATGTCCACATCGCCGCGATAGTTACGGCAAATTAGGACCTGGCAAAAAAAAGCACACCCACACACACAATAAGTTAAGCGAGTAGATCCACAACTCTTCTGCAGCTGCAGAGGAAATCCTCCAGCAGCAACGGTGGCCTTGACTGATGTGGCGTGTTACGTGGTGATACTGTGATTAACTGCTACAATACACTTATATTGTAAAATATGGCAGGTATCGTCTTTACCCCTACAACACGGATCAACTCTGGTGTTGTAGTAGAGAGCGAAGTAAAGAGAAACGCACAGAACAGGCAGCTGATGGGACATTAAACTAGATTTACATCTGTGTAAACAAAATACCTGAATATATAGTTCATCTACACTGCCGGTCAAAAGTTTGTGGACACACGGCCGAAACGTCTCTCATGATCTTAAAAACCTTTTGATCTGAAGGTGTAGGATTAAATGTTTGCAATCGGTGTTGTAGAAGAAAATATAATCGTGCCGACGTATTCATTTCTTTCATCAGACTAAAACTAACATTTTATTTACAAAGCAGCCGATAAGTGTCCAGCGTCGGTGTGAACTCCTTTAATACTGTTTAAAAACATTCTCAGGGAAATTCCTCAAGAAATCAGTTGAGAAAACGCCAAGAATACATTTCTGGAAATTCTAGGCAAAAAGGGCGCCTCCTTTAAAGATGTTAAAATATTAAATTATTTATTTATTTATTTTGGGGGATTTTTTTTTTTTTATCACAACATAATTCCCATCGTTCCATTTGTGTTACTATTCTAAAATGTGGAGAAAAAATACAAATAAAGAATGAGTGTGTCTAAACGTTTGACAGGTAGTGTATTTGAATACGGATATTTACTTATTTAATAAATAAATGCTTCATTAAATGTGGCGAAATCATGTTAAACATCCTTCCTGTTTTGGACTGATTTGTAATACAAAGATAAAATGAACAGAATTTTTTTTTTTTTTTTAAATAATGTTTAAAATACACACAACTGAAGCTTTACGGAATCTCAGCTCAAAATTTTTTTAAAAATTGCTGGTCAACATTCAGCAGCAATGAAAGTTTACAATTTTTTATTTTATTAATTTTTTTTTTTTTTTTTTAAACGAAACTATTAAATCTAAACACGGAAATAAATGCTTCCCGTGAGCTCAACGTGAAAACATTAACTCGACGGCATCAAGGATTTAGGAGAATTTTCTAATTTGCTGTTAGGGAAATATTTATTTATTTATTTATTGCAGCTTTTTTTAAAAATGCTTTGTGAATTACTTTTGAAGTGAAGATGTATTTTTTATTTTTTAAATTTAGGACCAAAATACCTGTTCTTTTTAAACAATGTCTCATAATTAAGCAAACAGGAACTACTTTTAGGGGGTTTTTGTGTGCAATTTCAACCCCAGACCTTCTATGTAAGCTTAAAAATAATAAATAAATAAATAAAAGTATAATAACTAGATAGGAAAAGCTCATCAGGACAAGACAGAAAGAAGACGCACGGTTACTGGTAGAAAGATAGATGACAAATAGAGTGACAAGTGGAAAGTCAGATGGAGTGAGAGAGTGACGAGTCGAGAGACGGACTGAGAGTGACGAGTCGAGAGACGGACTGAGAGTGACGAGTCGAGAGACGGACTGAGAGTGACGAGTCGAGAGACGGACTGAGAGTGTGTTATTAGTAGAAACGCAGAAGGAGTGAGAGGGAGGTGCAGATAGATTGCTAGAAAGTAATATGGAGAGAGGGAGAGTGTGTGAGTGTGTTACCGGTAGACTGATTGTCAGTATGTTTACATGGACAACAATAATCCGATATTAACCCGATTAAGATGATACTCTGATTAAGAAACTAGCATGTAAACAGCGATTATGGATGACCTTAATCTGACTAAATTCATATTCGAAGTAAACACAAATGGAATTAAGACGTGTGGAGTATTCCTGTTTTAGTCGCATTATCGAGAGATGGATAGAGAAAGTGTGGCACTGATAGATAGATAGATAGATAGATAGATAGATGTGTGTGTTCTGAACCACGCTGTGAACCCCCTCACAATATGGAGGTCTGAAGAGAGAAATTAGGAAGCACCTACCTACAGACTATTCCAAGACAAGTACAGGTCCAACATCAGGCCTTCTTTCTGGGTCATTTGAACCCTCCGAAACCGTGGTAATGGCTATAAAACTGTCGAATAACTATACTTGTATATGTAGTTATTAATAAATTTAGTCATGTTAAAAGTATGTGCACACTGTCAAGTCCTCCATGTTACCACAAGATTTATTAAATGTAAGAATGTTGTGTACAAAACATTTTTTAAACCGAAATGCAATTACAGTTATCTAGTTTAGACGTACAGTTCATCCAAAAAAAAAATTAAAAACGACGAGAAGACAAAGATATATATATATATATATTTAATAAAGATATAAAAAGATAAGCTACTGAAGGGAAGGGAAGTGAATGACAGGTCAGCACTGTGAGCTAACGGTTACCGTGAGAAGGATGACTTGGCAGCGGCTCAACCAAACAAATGAGCTAATGTTTACCGACTAGCATATTAGCTAGTGTTGGATAAATACCGTGTGTGCTCGCTGCAACGATACAAGATTAAATAAGCTAATAAAAATACAAAGCGTTTAGGGCTGAAAATGAAATAACTTCAGTTCTTCTTTTTGAACACTGGACCTCAAACGGAATACGGTTTGTTTTCTTTCCCACCCGTTTTCCCCGGCACGCATTCCCCATCCTTCGCTAGGATTGGTCGGTGCTGTAGGTATGTTTATTGAAACAGTGACCTGATTGATCAATCGCGTGAAAGATCAGCCAATCACACGGCAAAAAAGGCGGGGTAGGAAAGAATACAGGTGGAAATAGCTAGCTAGCAATGAGTGACAACTAATTAGAGCGTTAGCATTAGCCAGTAGCATGAGCACCCAACGGTCCCCGTTATCTTACCTTGCCTTTCAGATCTAACACGTAAACTGCGCTGGCAGACATTTTGGATGTCCTGAGATCGCTTCAAGACGAAGCGAGAGGTTTTAAAATCCAAACAATCTCACTGTGGTCAGTCCTAAGGTTTTAATAAACGTTAAAGAAATGACGGCATCAGTGACAAATACGGATTTTAGGGAGTGTAATAATCATGGCGCGGTTCTATCTAGCGCCCCCTGCCGACCTGGAGACGCACAGCAGTAATACAGGATTATTACCAGGATGCATAATAAAGTATGCTAGTTTGATGCACTTACTGGTTAGCACGTTTGCCTCACACTTCCAGGGTTGGGGTTCTTGGCGTGGAATTCTGTGTGTGCGCGGTTTGCATGGTCTCCCCGGGCTGCAGAGGTTTCCTCCGGGTACTCCAGTTTCCTCCCCCAGTCCAAAGACATGCATGGTAGGCTGATTGGCATGTCCGAAGTGTCCGTATGTATGAATGGGTGTGTGAATGTGTATGTGATTGTGCCCTGTGATGGATTGGCACCGTGTCCAGGGTGTACCCCGCCTTGTGCCCCACGCTCCTTGGGATAAGCTCCAGGTTCCCCCGAGACCCTGTAGGATAAGCGGTATAGAAAATGGATGGATGGATGCTTTGATGCACAAATTGTACTCTATTCTACATTTTAATAAAAAAAAAATAACATACAGAAATCTAATATATAATTAACATTCACGAAACAAGTTAGTTACCTTATTACACCTACAAACAGTAATTCCTTCATCAGCCGCTCTTTTGTTCTCTCTCTTGAAGTTCCATCCATCCATTTGCCATACCACTTATCCTATACAGGGTCGCGGGGAACCTGGAGAACCTCAGTGAACTCTGCACAAGGTGCCAACCCTTTGCAAGGCACAATCTCACACAATACAGACAATATGGGAATGCCAATTTGGGGGAGGAAACTGGAGTACCCGCAGGAATCCCCCAAAACACCAGGAAAGCATTCAAGCTCCACACACACAGGATTCAGGCCCCCAACCCCGGACGTTCGAGGCAGACATGCTAACCACTAATCCACCTTGCCCGCCTCTCTTGAAGTTAATAAGACCAACAAGAAAAAAAAGTTACTCAAGTTACTGAGAAATCACAAAGCACAAACTCCTCTGTCCTGAAGATTCTCCCACTGTGGAAAACTTACTGACTGATACTAAGTGCTGACACTGGAGACTCCTTACAAAGATTGGTTGCTTAATGATATCCTGTATATGTCATTATAACATAACTCTCTATAATACCAGTCATATACTTCTAGTTAGTACATTTTTAGTACTCATACACTTCACTTCTTAGTATGGTCTCTTCTGGTTTTACATAACAGCCCGACCTTGACCAATTTTCAGATATGCTGTGTTCACTCTCACCATTAGATGTCACTTGTTGTTCACTTTACTTTTGCTTTCTTGATTTTTTGTTCCCATATCTTCCAGATATCCCTGACTATAGCTTTAACCATAAACCTAATAATGGCGTATACAGTATGCATGTACTTATTAACAATGCACACACACTTTTTCATTTATTCATCCTTCTGACACCATTATGGACAATTATGACAAAAATTCTCTTCTCACATTTGGAGTAATCCTTAATCCTGCTTGACGTCACGATACATCATGTTCGGATGAACAGAACAGCAAAAAAGCAATGCATCTTTGTAATAATGGTAATAACAACCAGAAGCCTTTAAAATGCAACCTCCTTTACAGCAGCATAAAAAAAATCAGATTCATATCAAACGGCTTCTCATTGCTTTCTATCACTTGTTTGTTCTCATGCGTAAAGAAACATGTGATCAGTCTGACATGTGTTCATGTCCATATGTCCTACATGCCATTGTTCAAAGATACCCACGGCTCTGACATCAAAAGGGGTTATTTATGGAGCCTGGGATTTACAGACACATTTAACCTTGACACGCCATAGTGATGTGTGGGACACACCTGAAACGCCAAGCTACATCAGCCGAGCACTAATTGTACAAAACCTTCGACAAAAATACACCCAAACCTGAGCGTATATGCGACTTTCTCTCATTTCTCGACGCACAGAACTAATCATTCATGTACTAAAATACCAAAGGGAGCTGTTGTTGGTGTAACTGCACTTCACTAAAACAGTTCTGTTGGTTGCAATTTCTCAATCTTCATATTAGTGCTGCAATCAGCAGATTTATTTCTTGCATTATGAAATATGGGGCCAAGCGTCAGCTACTCTTTTTTTTTTTTTTTTTTTGGAGACTATTTGGAAATGGAGTGCAAACATTTTTTACAGGGTGACAATTTGTTTTCATTTATTTACTAAGGGATTCCAATAACTAAAATACTATAATATAACAATGATTTTTGTTTTTTTAATAAAACTGATAATGTGTTAGAAGCAAGACTACGTCATTTCTGCAGAAGTTTGAAGGGAAATTTTAAATGGTTGTATATTTGCTCAGATTCTCTATCAGAGGGTGCCAATAATTTTGGAGTTAGCTCAATCCAAAAAAAAAAAAAAAAAAACCTGTTTATTTCAAACTCATCCATATTGGAAGCCTAATTAAATGAAGCTCGAAATATTTATAATTCGTCCTTTCAGAGAAGGAACTACAACCCCGATTCCAAAAAAGTTGGGACGCCGTGTAAAATGTTAATAAAAACCGAATGCTATGATTTGTAAATCTCATAAACCCGTATGTTATTCACAATAGAACATAGAAAACATATCGAATGTTTAAACTGAAGGGAAAAATAAGGTAATGTTGAATTTGATGGCTGCAACACGTCTCAAAAAATTTAGGACGGGGCAACAAAAGCTATCTGCTATTTTATATCTGCTCCAGCTGTGCCAGCTGTCATACGCTGCCTCGGATCAGGTCTAAAGCCTGAGAGAGTCATTCTTCTGGTCCTTTCTGTTGATTTTGGGCTTACATTTTGAATTTTGAACCCTTTTGTTCTACTTGAAAACAATGGAAAGGGCTGCAAATGTTTTGCACTCAACTGTCGATGCATGTATTTTCAAGCAAGTTCAGACATGAACACTAAGATCCCACACAGACCACATCCAAATGAATGAATATTATGTGATTATGTGGGGGATTACGTGTCATAGGATTTTCCAAACACACCATGACTCAGATGCTTGTATAAAAAGTAACGTGTGGGAGGGAGTGTGCTATCCTGGTGCTATAGCTGCCATCTCAATTCAAACTGGGCCTCCTGTTTTTCTCTTCTGCTATTTACTCTTCTGAACACGTCTGAATTAACACCTAGTCGTAAATTAAGTGAGAACAATGCTTACTAAAACACTCTGCACTGATCATGCCAGGGATGACCTTTCTTAAGAGCTGCCCAGCCTCTCTCTCTCTCTCTCTCTCTCTCTCTCTCTCTCACTCTCTCTATCTCTCTCTCTCTCACACACTCTCTCTCTCTCACTCTCTCTCCCTCCCTCTCTCTCTCTCCCTCTCTTTCTCTCTCTCTCTCTCTCTCTCTCCCTCTCTCTCTCTCACTCCCTCACTCTCTCCCTCTCTCCCTCTCTCTCTCTCGCTCCCTCACTCTCTCCCTCTCTCTCACTCTCTCTCCCTCTCTCTCACTCTCTCTCTTGCTCCCCCCCTCTCTCTCTCTCACTCCCTCTCTCTCTCTCTCTCGCTCCCTCTCTCTCTCTCTTGCCCCCCCCCTCTCTCCCTCACTCTCTCTCGCTCCCTCTCCCTCTCTCTCTCTCGCTCCCTCTCTCTCTCTCTCTCTTGCCCCCCCCCTCTTGCCCCCTCTCTCCCTCTCGCCCTCCCTCTCTCTCTCTCTCTCTTTCACTCTGACCTCTACCCTTGTTTTAAGGACTGTGGCATGACTGCTTCTGTTCTGTCCAAGTTTCCCAACATGCACTTGGATCATCAATCACTCAGTCATAACCATTAATAACAGCCATTCACACCACACCAGACACAGTCACTAATCTCCCAGTCTGTTAAGTTCATTTGTAATTATTTTCCCAGAAAGCCTTGGTTACAGTAATGCACAGCAGAAAGATGAGAAAATTAAGCCCATTTCGAGTTGTTAAAAGATTTTTTTGGGCACATTTTTCAAAGAGTTTCCGATGAAATACATGTTAGATGTACTTCTGTCAAAGCCACATATATCTGACCTTGACCAAAGGGGGGGAGCAAATACATTTTGATAAAATGACTAATAACCATAACAGTAGAAGCCCTGGAAACAATAAATCCTTCACGTGAATCATTATGTTATTTTAAAAAAATGTCTTTATGTGAATTATGTAACATTATATTTTAAGAAATAAGCTTAGGTCATATTTTGTCTATTTGTCATATCACAGCAAACCAGAGACTCCAATTCCCAGCAGACACTGCGGCCTACAAACATGGCTGCTTCTGAATACATTCCCCAGACCATACACACACACACACACACACACACGCTCCCTCGCTCACAGTCACCCAGCTTCTAATTGAACACATCTGAGCTCAGTCACACAAACACACACAAGACACTTTATAATGAGACTCTCAGTCATGAACACTTTTACACTCTCTGTCATTACCACGCCGTTGTTGAATATTTCTTCCCTGGTTTTTGACACTGTTTGCTATGATTTCTATCCTGCCAATCCTCATCTGTTTGCAGATCGCCTGACCTTTGCCTGCTTACTTGTTTATCAATTTGGTTTTGGGGTTTTATTTATTTATTTATTTATTTTTATTAAAGCTGCCTTACCCACAACTGCTTCCTTGTTGCAAGTTGTGGGTAAGGCAAGTTGAAATAACCCTACATAGACATTGATAAAGGCTTACTCCAAGAGGCGATCATTTTGAAGCCAATTCTGAAGACATCACATCACCGTCAGGTCACACATCTTTGTTGATATAAGGTTGTTATGACAATTTCAGGGCAGATTTATGCCAGTACTCGTGTTTAGTGCACCTCTGGGCTATCAGAATCCCATACTACTGATGTGTCAATCATCAAAACTCATTCCGGGTTGGACAACAAATATATAACTCAAATATTACAGTGTTATAGCGTCGCCATAAGTCGTCATAAAAATCTCATAAGCAGAAATATGAAATGAAATTGGCCTACGAGGCAGAGTAACTCATTGGAGTGTAATGCTTGTCACAATGGCTGATGTCAAAATAAACCGAGTCAGTCTTTAGGTAATGAATAAATCACTTGGGGGCATGTTATTATGGGAAAATAATCAACAACGGTGTGGTATGAGGTGACCCAATAAACACACACACACACACACACACTAGGCACTAGTATAGTGACGCAGTGAACCATATCCTATAACTATATCCATAACTGTAACAAAAAATTGGAAGCACAACTATTCTTTGAGTCTGTGGTATTTGGCATTAAATAATATATTCCTGTTCATTTTTTATAACAAAGAAAATACAAACACAATAGCAGTTGTTGGCAGTGGAGTCAGCCGGTTTTAGTACGTGGATTTGAAGAGTTTTTGTCTTAAAGCCCTCACATAAACGGACGTGACATGAAGCACTGGTGTTAGACCGGCAGATTGCTCAGTGGAGTCTGTCATGTTGTCTTAAAAAGGAACACATTAATCATTTTTCTTGTCTTGCAGCAGTCTGTGGTGCAACATGACCTCCAGACTGAGGCCTTAAGGTTGTTATGCGTCTGTCTCTCACAATGTTTCATAACGTCCTTGTGGGTAAAGTCAGAGATAAGAGAAAAGAGTAGAGACGCAGTAACAGTCTCATAGGAGCAATTAGCAGCAACGACGTAATGACGGATTTGGGGAACCGTTGCCCAGGCGTATCAGTCCATGCGCCATGACAAAGAAGTCAGGTACGAAGGACTGTCCCGTGGTGGACTATTAATAATAAGAGACACAATGAATAACATTTGAACAGTAGTTAAGCATCAGTATACCACAGTGATGTTGAAGTGCGTTGACTCGTTTTCTATAACAGCAGCTGTGACAATAGTGCCAACTCACACAGTAATGCAAATCACAGGTTTATAGGCTATTAATGTGCTCTTTCTAATACTGTTAGAAACTATTGTTGCTATGGTAACACCTCATTCAAACCAGTGTTGTTATTTAACAAAGAATATTGTCTAATTATTCATATGGAAATTTTATGGAAGGAGTCAGAGAGAGGTGTCAGTCAGAGGTTCACTGCTTCACTATACTAGTGCCTAGTGTGTGTGTGTGTGTGTGTGTGTGTGTGTGTGTGTGTGTGTGTGTTTATTGGGTCACCTCATACCACACCGTTGTTGATTATTTTCCCATAATAACATGCCCCCAAGTGATTTATTCATTACCTAAAGACTGACTCGGTTTATTTTGACATCAGCCATTGTGACAAGCATTACACTCCAATGAGTTACTCTGCCTCGTAGGCCAATTTCATTTCATATTTCTTCTTATGAGATTTTTATGACGACTTATGGCGACGCTATAACACTGTAATATTTGAGTTATATATTTGTTGTCCAACCCGGAATGAGTTTTGATGATTGACACATCAGTAGTATGGGATTCTGATAGCCCAGAGGTGCACTAAACACGAGTACTGGCATAAATCTGCCCTGAAATTGTCATAACAACCTTATGTCAACAAAGATGTGTGACTTGACGGTGACGTGATGTCTTCAGAATTGGCTTCAAAATGATCGCCTCTTGGAATAAGCCTTTATCAATGTCTATGTAGGGTTATTTCAGCTTGGATAGGGTTCATGCAGCTCTATGAACATGACCCTTGAATGAACTGTTACTGTGTTATCATGAATCATACACAAACACACACACACACACACATACATAATGAGACATGAATCATGTTGCATCCCACATGTATATCGTTCTCTTCTTAATTGCAGCCATACATAGCTTTTAAGTCACTGACACCCGTACCATCACATCACAGCAATGCCATAACAAGTAACTCTCCAGCAGGTGCCAAATATTCAAACGAAAAAAAATTTTAAAAACCCCTAACACCTCCACTATAATCACCCATCTGCTGACAAGTGGAAAGTGCTTGAGATTGAGACCGGAGCTGCAGAGATCAGCATGCACAGTGTGACGTAGCTGAAGGCTGGAATAGACACTGGAACATTGACACCAAGCATGATTCTGGATGTGTAGCTGATCTGTGAAGACTTCTTCCAACACCTGATCCAGTGACAGCCTTCAGAGTCACTTCTAACAGTACAGTCAGTTACCAAGGCCAGTTTATATCATCATAACTTATGATACATCCATTCAAAATGGAGACTTTTAATATGAGCGAGCATTTTTTCTTGGACAACTTGTTCAAATTCTATTGATCTGTGATAACCTGATGAAATAACAGCACTTCTTTTTTTAATGCACTTTCAGAGCCTACTCTAGTGTTTTTCCTGTTCTAACTTTTCCATCCATCCATTCATTTTCTATACCGCTTGTCCTTACTGTGTGACGGGGAACCTGGAGCCTATCCCAGGGAGCATGGGGAACAAGGCGGGGAATACCCTGGATGGGGTTAGTCTAACATTTTGTTTCCAATTAATCATCTCATCAGCTCCTGAGTGGTGCAACCCTATCGTCAAGAGATGGTCATGGTACTGTAGCTGCTGGTAGCGGGTTGGGGAGAGCTGGATGGTGGGTTGAAGTTGGCTGGTGATCAAATTAGGGAGAAAAATGGGGAAAAATTCCCAAAACAAGACCTAAGCCCAAGCCCTAGCTGCTAAAATCTACAATCAGAATAGCTTTTTATTTATTTATTTATTTGTTGGTGGGTTTTTCTTTTCTTTGCAAAAATTTAATCTCGTGGCACCATCTCCACCTCTAACCTTTTTCCAACAGTGCTGGACACACACACACACACACACACTCAACTCACACCACACACACTGTGTAATTCATCCTGTGCAGTGACAGCATGCATAACGAATAGAATCACATGGCGTGTCTAATTCTCAAGCGTCCACAATGCAAGACAGAGGATGCATTCAGCCATTCATTCCTTTGGACTCATGGACACCCCAATCCCCCCACCCTCCTCATCCCCCATTCCCCACACAGGAATGAAACTCTTTTCTACAGCACAACAGTGTGCTTATGGCCGCTTTAAAGGCGTGTGTGAACACAATGGTTCCTGTCCATCAGATTACACTGGCTGTTTATTATTAGTTCAAGTGTAAATGTTTGGAATGTATCGAAGCAGTTGGCCATTATTCAATTCTATAAAACCTACACAAGTGTAATAATTAAATAGAAATGTCCTCCAATTCTCAGTCAGCGGTTTTTCACAGTCACGAACAGGAACCCTGAAATTTCCTTGCGTCAATGTGTTCAACACTTGAGAAATGATATATAGACTTTATTTTCGTAAAGTATCATTTTTTTAATTGAAATATACATTTGCAAATACAAAGTACTTATGATTACAGTTTAAATGCACTATACCCGAGGTCTAAATAAATATCCAAAACAAAGACATTGGTGTTAACATAACACGTGGCTAGGGACAGGGTTGGCGCTGATACTATTCATATTTGTATTCATTTTTCACTGGGCCCAATGTCCCTTTTTAACTGGTAGAGAGAGTGTACCAGAGAGTGTGACACTCACTCCGTCATGTAATCACGCTATATATATCTGTGCTCCGATGATTTTGGAAAACCCGGGCTCAGTCGGGTAAAATCTACAGCTCTAAATATCTTTTGGACCAAGAGCCTGGTTAAATGTGCTGTACATAGAGGATGTAAGATTTCCTAGTTTATACATACTTACTAAAAATATACATCAAGGGCATTTGGTTGGAGTAGAAACATATATTACGAGCATATTACACACACACACAATACTAATACGGTTAAAATTCGAATGCGAAAAAAATACACAGTTTTCCTGAAATTCTACTAACCTGTGTTTTAAATACGCGTGAAGTCGGCCATTTTGAATTTCCAATCGGAATGTTAGGCAGAGGTAGATCCATCTAACAGATCTATAATGTTATAGAATAAACATTCAGGCCACAAATTTACATTATATGACACCTATTAAATAAGAAGAGCACCTGACAGGTTTTAAAAGTAGCATTAATATAATAGGATGTAATACAAATTCTTATATAATTATTTACAAAATATCACATAACCACAATTAATTAATCTGTCATGTAGTTTCTTATAGTTTATGTACGAATAATACATAAAGACACGGCTTCTGTTTCTAATTACACTCGACTCAAAACAGCATCGCAGACAGCATTAAAGTTCACAGCAACCGCCTCAGGAACTGTGCGTGGCCATCACTGTGGTTGCCGTCACTGTGTTCTCTGTTTGCGTTTCTGGATTTTTCACGTCGGTTGCTGCCTCGGTTCCGTCCTGCTTGAAGAAGCTGCCATGCATTTTAAGCCTATGCAACCTGAAACAATTTTTTTAATGATTAGCGACAACAAGAAAAAGATTTCAATTTTGCTCCTAATATAAACTTAATGGTCTGGCTTGTTCCCATGCAGATCGTACACAATGGATTAGTTTTTATCCAGTTTTTTGTTTTGTACCTCTCCTCTTTCCTGCTCTGGGGATTGTCGTTGGATTTTACAAAGATCACACCATCAGCGCCCTGAGTGAGGCTCCCAAATTCCACATCCTTGGGTTGGAAAATCACCCTGGAAGGACAAAGGTACAAATAAATATCATAAACATATTGCATTACGGTACAGATTTTTTTAGAAAGTAAAACTGAAAAACAAATGATTTGTTCCCAGAGGTACCCTCAAAGGTACCACATATTTTAAAGGTTCATTACAGTACATTCAATTTCTCCAGACATGAGCTTTGTACCAATAATTTAGCAAAAAAAAAAAAAAATTCTGAGCATGTAGTCAGTGATAAGTGTCATATTTTATTTCACTTCAAACGTCCACACTTTACTGTTACCAAATATTTAAAAAATAAAAACGGAATTATTTTAACTGAAATGAATCAGCTCATTTTTAAAGGTGGTGCAAATTTGTAACAATTCACACAGCTTAAGTTAAAAGTTGGGGTTAAAGCAGGAGTCGTGGTCATCATTTTTCTTCTTATGGAGTCAAATAGAATTTAAACAGATCTCGCTTTGTTCGTTTGACATTGAAAAAAAATTCATCGTAATAGTATTTTTCTCATTAGTGTTAAATCTCCCCGCTGGTCATACACTTTATAACGATAACGATTAATGAGTCTTTATTGGTCACATATACATTACGGCACAGTGAAATTATTTTCTTCGCATTCCCCAGCATGTCAGGAAGTTGGGGTCAGAGCACAGGGTCAGCCATGATACAGCGCCCCAGGAGCAGAGAGGGTTAAGGGCCTTGCTCAAGGGCCGAACAGTGGCAGCTTGGCAGTGCTGGGGCTTGAACCCCCGACCTTCCGATTAGTAACCCAGAGCCCTAACCGTCAAGCCACCACTTGTTATATATATATATATATATTTCCTATTTATATGGCTTGATTACTTTTGTGTGATTCTGTATACCTTATGGTATAATGGTCTGTATTTATTGTCCGTATTTGGTGTTGTCTTTTAGTCCTCGTCAGTGTCCACTACTTGTTGTATGGAATTTTCCTGAAGGTGTTTTGATTATATCCATTGCCAAGCGTTGCTAAAAATGACAGTAAAGCTGTCTTTGACCTTTAAAGTGTGAAGTGAGTGAGTATAATATCGGTATGGATATGATTGGGTCTTTGTACATAATGTACATATATGTACGTAAATGCACAGAAGCTTGTACTGAAAAGAATATTTGAATCCGGATTTGTAACAAAAGAGTAAAAAGGGCGGGGTTAATGGAAATTCAAGTGTTTTTTTATTATACACCGGTAAAGTATAAATACTCTCAAATAATATTTAAAGAATAACAAGTACAATAAAATATATTTTTTTAAAACTCTTAGGAGAAAAACATTTCGTCATCCGTGACTGATACTTACTTGGCTTGCGTCTCGCCAGATTTAATTCTCATTTTGCGAATCAGGAACTGGTTGGTGCTGAAGAAGCTCGGCAGGTATGAATCGCTCTCCCACTGGATCTTGAGCATCAGCAGATCCCCTACATCTACATCCGAGGTCACCAGGAAAGAGACGGTGGTGTTGGTGATCATGCTCGGTCTGAAATGGGACATATCCGTGTCACCAAAATGAGTCTACTACTTTGTTTTAGTACAATTTGTATGTATCATTAACCCCTTAAACCCCTAGAACACGTCCAGACTCACGTTACTCATAGAATTACGTATAGTATGTTCAGTATATGCAGAATTAACAGTAGTTAATGAGTAATTATCAACCATGAGCAATTCATAATGAAAAACATTTAAAATGCAGGTAGTGTTGTGCTTCTGTAGGCAATATAATCACAAACTTGTGTCCGAAAGTATGGGCACTTCACTCACACAACTACTGGGATGCCATCTTTCTCATCATGAGTTCCATACAGAGATATTTTCACAGGCTGGTTGTCCAGGGCCAAGTTACTATGACTAAAGAGATGTGCCTTAATCTGGTAATGGAAAACTAGAGAGATAATACAAATAGCATGTACGTTAATGAGGCACAACTAAAAGACCAAACAAGCCAGCAACATTATAGTCGCAAATAAAAATACATAACACCGGGATGTTTGCGCATACCTTTGTAAGGCATCATCTCACGTGTCTTAAGGTACATCCTGGTGCTCCTGGCTGTTCGGACCTTGTTGATGTTGTAGCCCAGCTTGTTGCAGCGGTTTTTGCGGCAGCTGAGGCACAGGCCCTTGTAAAAGGCTTCTTTCGAGCTACAGCGGTAAGCCAGGCTCTGCTGATCCTTATTCACCAGCGAGTCGATGAACAGGTGCACCGAGCGCTCGTGAGAACATTTCACCAGCTGGTCCATGTCTGTTGAGAACGCAGACGTCACAGGAAATAAATCTTTAACTTTCATAAACCTTTGATCATGTAATGTTCCCAGAAGCCATCGCCTAGCATGTCTCACATTTTCCTGCTATTACATGACTGCTAGGCTAACTTTAGCTATTAAGTAATTCATAGTAGTAAAAAGTGGAATTGAGGTAAAAAAAAAAAAATAATAATAATAATAAAACTAGAGAGATTGGAGGGTTTAAGCGATAGAGAGGATTGAAGTAAAGCTACGACTGTTTGTTTGTTTGTTTGTCTGTTTTTACCTCAGAACAAACAGCTAGTTAGCTAGCAAGGACTTGTTTTCGCAACGTTATTCAATTGCTCTGGAAATGTCTAGAAATCTAGTGCATTATTTGAAGTAAAGCTAAGGATTTTTTTTTTACCTCAGGAAAAATAGCTAGTTAGCTAGCAAGGTCTTGAATTCAAAAACAATTATTCAATTGCTCTGGAACTGTCTTGAAATCCATTGTTTGAAGTAAATCTAAGATGTTGTTGTTGTTTTTTACCTCACAACAAACAGCTAGTTAGCTAGCAAGGACTTGTTTTTGAAACGTTATTCAGTTGCTCAAAAAACAACCAGAAATTCATTGCACTGTTTGAAGTAAAGCTAAGTTGTCGTTGTTGTTGTTTTTACCTCAGGACAAACAGTCCGTTTTAGCTAACAAGAATTTGTCTTCAAAAAAAAAAATTAAATTGCACTGGAAATGTCTAGAAACCCATTTCATTCAGATACAATCCACATAGCTTAAATTTAGCTCACCATGACAACAAAGCCCTGGAAGAAAAACCTCACACTAGCAAGTTCTTTTGTGATTAGCCAGCTGGCTAGCCTACTAATGTTTCAGGGCAAGGTAAAAAGGACAGTGAACAGATCTTGTATTCTTCACATTAACATTTCTAAAGATTATTGATCATCAAAAATGTGACATTGTGATGTTTTTAACCAGGTTTGTGGGAAGACACACATTAATCCATAAACAACAACAGCCCAGAGTTCAGAATGGTTTCTGGTTTCCACAGCTCTGGAATTTTAATAGAGGGAAAAGCATTCAAATGTCGTCAAAAATTTAAATGAATTCAAATTCATTCGAGACAATCATAGAGATTAAAGCATCTGACTCTAATATCTAAATATTAGCTCTCTGACCTCTTATTATTTGTAATATTATTCCCTTAACTCCTCATTCTTATAGATGCTATTAATTTCACTGTAGTTACTGAATAATGCACTTTAAGATGAACAACCATATAATAAACCTCAGTGAATAAATTGGCTCTAATATTCAGATGATTGATGGCACTAAACACCACAGGACCCATCGTCGCCACTGTAGTAGAGTGAAGCTGCAGTGGTAACTGAAATATATATGATCCGTGTATCTGTAAGTTCAGTAAACATCATTATCGCTGATGTCAGCATTAGCACAATGACTTACTGTACAAGCCGTATGTAGCGATCATCCTCATGGTGTTCTGCAGGCTGCAGCCAGGCTGGAAGGTGCCTCCATTGGGGTAGATGTCCACATGACCCACGGGTCTCTGTATGCCGATGCTGAGGTCTGGGCTGCCTCTGGTATTCGTGTGCAGGACGTCGACGAATTTCGCATCGTCAGGGGAGAGCCGGTTCGGCCTGTCGGCGTGCTCAAAGGTCGGACCGGCCGGGTCAAAACCTAAAATTGTAGAGTGAAGGAAAAAAATGTCAAAGGTGAAATTAGATTTGTCACTAATGCATAAATAACAATATTATAAGAAATGGTTTCCAGTAGACTACATAAACGTCATATGTGTTGTAGTCAATGCATAAGAAATAAGGTCATACTTTCGTGTTGTGTAATTAATGGATAAAAAAAGAATGAGGACATTTTAGGTAGATACATTATGATAACCTTTTTCAATCCATAGCTAATCCCAAACAACTGGCTAATGAGATATTGACGTGTACATATTACATACAATTAAAACCCAACAAATGCTTGCTTTGTCTATAGGGTCTATGAGCAGAGCAAGTACATCCCAAGTAAAATTAGTATGTAGGATAAGTAGGGTGTGGGCTAAAACTGGAGTTAATTGATGTCACTGACCAGTGATTCTGTTGACTTTGTTGTTGCTGAGGTTTCCTGCGACGCCTGCCACGTGTGCACCCAGACTATACCCCAAAACATGCAGCTTCTCAAGTGGGTAGCCTATAACCTTTACCGAAAAAAAGAGAAAACAGGTGGTGTGAAACAATGAAATCTCAGAGTGAGCAGTAAATTAAAGCAACAACAAAAAAACTAGTTAAAATCTCGCATTCCAAGAGAATTGAGCCTGTCCTGATTTGTACCTCTAACCAGTCGATGAATTGGGCCACCTCCCGACCCACTAGTCTGGTGTTCTCAGCTGAGGTGGGGTAGTGATGGCTGGCACGGTCCAGCCAGTCCACCACGATGACGTTGGCATTGGGCTCACGCTTGAACAAAGCAGACACCAGCTTAGCGATCCAGCTTTCAAACAGTCCTGCAACCTGCAAAAACCACAATTATACCAATAATACCAAAATGTTCAGATTTTACCTATTATACAGGAAGTCCCAAGAGTCTCCATACACAGGGGAAATGAACACTTTTTAGCAAAAATGAAACATTCTTCCAAAATCTTTCATATTCAGTTTATATTAGATAGATTTTTTTCAAATACACTTTAAGACAAAAGAAGAACGTATTGAAATCATTCTCATGGCCGGATCGCGAAGCTGTCGCAAGGTTGCGAAGGACTTTAACAGGAAACATGGCGAGCACATCACACACAACACTGCTGCCAAACTTATTAACGAATTCAAAAAGACTGGACGTGTTGCAGACCGACCAAGAAGCGGACGTCCATGACCATCCGCTGACGAAGGCACAACCGACGGGGTGCTGGCGTACATAGTTCCTTTGTATGGAGACTTTTGGGACACCCTGTACATAAACTTAATATGAATAGCAGAACATGGGTGTGCATGTTGAACTCACCGACCAGCCGTGGATCACCAGAAAGGTCTGCGCATCAAGCTTGAATCTGCAGTCTGATACAGTCTCTCTTATTCCAGGGACGAGGTAGCACAGGTCCTCATCCGGGAGCTCTGCGATTCGCAACGAGAACTTGGATTGGATGCTTTGGAAATCTGTCCTCCAGTGAGTAGTGTTACCTGGTAATGAAGTTAGAGTTTAATAAGCCCCTTATAGTCCTCAATGGGTTCTGGTTCTGGTTCTTTGTGCTTAAACTTGTTAGATTCAGACAAAACATCAGTGGGACCACAACCTCGGAGCCGAAGATGGAATGGGACTAACAATAGCTGGCCTAATAATAGTGAACCTTTATGGTAAAAGAATTAGACGGTACAGTCACGTGTCAAACGTAAAAAAAATTAAAAAAAAAAAAAAACTTATTGAAGAAACTTGTCCAGATTTCCAGAATATTCTAGCTTTATATAAATGTTCATCTTATACACATAGTTACATACATCATAACTATTAAGCATACACTTATGCATATTTAGAGACTTGATATCCATGATACTTTATTATTATTATTATTATTAATAATAATAATAATAATAATTTTGTATGCTTTCTGAACTGGAGTGCAAAGCTGTTTCACTTACTTGAAGATGTTTCAGTTGAATTTGAGAAAAGCTCGCAGGAAATAACAGAAATTCCGATGATCAACAACCAGATACTTTCTTTTCCCATAGTACAGTGCGCGAATACTTTGTATAAAGCTCTAACCAACGTGATTTGATTTTTAATGTTCAGCTTCCGATTGCAAGTTTAACAGAGCCGCTCAGTGCATTTATACCAGACATGGCACGCTTTCTGATTGGCTATGTGTGAATCGGGGGCGTGGCTTAAGCATCCAAAACAAGACGCGTGACCAAGCTGTCAATCAGCGACTGGAGAGGAAAAAAAAAAAAAGAAGAAGAAGAAAATCACGTGACTCCTCATTGCATTTCATTTCAGTATAATTGTTTTGGTCGAAAACTTTTTTTAATGATTTTTTTTTAAAGGAAAGAAAAAGAATATAGGAGGAGTAAGATAATTATTATTATGTTTAACATTGTATTACATAAACAGATTTTCAATCAATTAAATCAATCAATTGTTTTATTTTATTAATTTATTTTATTTTTTTTTTAAATTATACACATTCTCAGATGCAATAAATTTATGCTTTAGATTATTATTGTTGTTATTATTATTATTATTATTATTATAGCAAAATGAAAAAAATAAATCAATAAAAACTTATTTTGACTCTCTGACCTTGCTCATTGTACTTTTGCACTTCCATAGTTTCTTTCATATGAAACGTTTTCCTAATTCTTTGATCGTGTGCCAAGAATTGTCCTTGGCACAGTGTCTGTTCCATGTGAGTGTGTCTGTACACCCTCTGTTACCAAACACAGTTTGGGCATTGTGCCATTAATCACGTGCTAGAATGTAATGTAATAATAAATTGTAACATAATATATTGTATTACAATATTATCCATTGCATTTGCATTTCCTAATAAAAACAAGCTTAAATGAACTGATAAGCGCACGGTGAGGTAAGGAGTCGAAACCGCTCTTATTCGTACGCTGCACATCATACACTGCTGTTTGCTTTGTAGTGAACAAACACAAAATTATACGTCAGTGCAGATGGAAAAAGAGAAGAAAAAAAAAAGAAAACAGGAACAGACAGGGACAAAGTAAATCAGGATACTGACCCTTATTATCATTCTCATTCTTGGGCAATGTGAGTCAAACAAATCGGTCTATTTGAGATAGTGCAGAGACAGCATTTAATCAATGTCAAAGGATATTTTTAATTCACGAGGGCATTGTGTGCACTTTATACTGTTTATAATTCATACTGTGTTATATTGCTTATTCATGTGTCTATTTTTATTTAATAACTGCTTGAATGGAATAAAGGCTCACACTGAGACAGGAAAACTGATTCGCAGGCTTATATGAGTGTTATAATTTCTGCATTATACATTCAGAATGTGCATGAATTAAACCTGAAAACTTCTTTCTTCTCTCAGGCCTGTCTATAATCCACCCTGTCTAGCTGCTTATTCTCTGGTCTTAGTTCTATCTGGTTTGTTTTCTCATAGTAAGTATTGCTTATATATTTATTTCAATGATATTTTATGCTCTATTTGAATGTATTTGTTATTACGCATGATGTGCAGCACTTCGGTCAACACTCGTGTTGCTGTATAAATGCGCTATATAAATCAATTTGACTTGACTTTGACGTGACTAAATCTGTCCTTTACTGCTTCACAGATGAGACAATGTGTGAGCCCTGCTTGTTCGAGGAAATTACGATACACTTGATTGCTTCGAGGTGAACATTTATTGTTTAACGCATAACGATGATATATTCTCCCGCACCTAAAAATGTATCTAGAAATCTAGAACTATGACCCTGAACATGTCAACAAAGTAACCACAAACACGAGCATGTTCTCCAACGGATCCTAGGTGTTTTCCTGAGGTACCTGGAACGATTATGTAAGATAGCACAGCGCATTGAAGAGCACGCTGAGCTTTAAAACTGGCCTGGAGGCAGACCTGTCCGTTCACGCGCTCTCAGCCAATGAGGTCAAAGAAGGGCTCCCCACCCACCACCACCCCCTTCATTGTCCACATGAACACATACAGAAGAAGACAGTGTGTGAGAAAGACCCCCTGATGTTGTCAAAACAGCGTCAGTGCTGAGATAAATGTTGAGAGATTCCTCAACTGGTTAGACTTGAACTCTGTGACCTGCTCGGCTCAGGATGGCTTTTCTCCATCTCTCGCTGGGAAATTGGTGCATTCAGGGCTTGTAGGATGAAATATATAAGAGATACTGCTGAAGTACGAGTAAATAAGTCGTCTTGCGTAATTACTTTACTTTTTATATTATATTTCTACAACTGACACAACTAAAGTGAACACCACCTCAATTATCAACAGAATTCAAAGACAAGTGAAGTTAGCTGACTAGCTGTTGGGGTTTCAGTAGCTTGCTAGGTTTCTGACCTAGCTCATGTTCATTCATACACGTCTTTTGCTACATAGTTAGATGGCCCTTTTTGGCATTATCCTGGGCAAACACTGAAATTTAATAAAGAGGTTTCCTACTGTAAAACCTTAAAAGATCTGGCTAGCTAGTTTAGCTCACTAATCAGCTAGTTAATGGATTCCTTGTACATGTTTCCGCAGGTTGGATGTTAAGCTGCGAAACGGTGATAACCCCATGCAATTTTTTATTTTTTTTTGCAAGTTGCAGATCATCACGCGGTTTCTTTTTAACGAAGAAAGAAGATAGCTGATAAATTAGCTGTAAACTTTCAGCAGGAAGCTGCTTTATTTTGTTTGGATCTCTAAACCGCATTATTTTAATTGGCTTACGTTTATCCAGGTTTTAAATTTATACCCCGGGTATTTATTCGAGTCTGTAATGGTATTTAAAAATGCAGTGAAGTTGATGGGTTTTTTTAACTCACGGACACACCTGGAAAATTCAACATCTGGGGGACACGGTTGTTTAGTGGTTAGCACGTTTGCCTCGCACCTCTGGGTTTTGGGGATCCGATCTCGCCTCTGCCCTGTGTGCATCTGAGTTTGCGAGTCCTCCCCGTGCGTTTGGGGGTTTCCTCTGGGTACTCCGGTTTCCTCTCCCAGTTCAAAGACATGATTTGTAGGCTGTCTGGTATTTCCAAATTGTCCATAGTGTGTGAATGTGTGTGCGATTGTGCCCTGCGATAGACTGGCACCCCCGCCAGGGTGTCCCCCGGCCTTGTGTCCCTTGTGCCCTGGGATA
The DNA here is from genome assembly GCF_023375685.1 of Ictalurus furcatus. Lineage (NCBI taxonomy): Eukaryota > Metazoa > Chordata > Actinopteri > Siluriformes > Ictaluridae > Ictalurus > Ictalurus furcatus. The sequence goes on from NC_071274.1 coordinate 19,388,073, forward strand.
GGCTCCTGGCTTCCTGCGTATGATAAGCGGTATGGAAAATAGATGGAATGTTATGGAAGTCCACCATCTTTTACAGTCTGTAAGTACGGTTTTAATTTAATAAAGTAGCATATGTTTATGTGAAGACTATCCATCGGCATGTCGCCATACCTCTTATCACTGTCTATGTTGTTGCACAAACACCCAAGTCCGTCTGAATCTGGCCAGACCTGTGGAGATGGTGGTAATCCTCCGGCATGTGAACCTGGCTCTTCTACTTCTGTTCTTTCTTTGATTACACAGTTAAACAAAATCAACAGACCTGAGCAAACCCATCCTGGAACATCCAGAGCCCGTGCAGTGATCCCAGGATCAGGAACTGTTTAATCTCTCTGGTGAAACCTGGCACATGATTTGGAACCTTTTTTGGAACTTCTCCAATGTGACCTACAATGTCCGACCAGTGTCGCAGGAATATGACTGCCATCTACAGAATCCTGGGCTACTGCACACATCGGCGCTGGCTTCCGGTAACATCTGCTCCACGCACCACCATGAATTCCATTTTCCTCAGCCTAACAAGGAACCATAGACCAGGTCACATGACCTGTCACATGATGCTCTACGTTCTTTCTGTGTTCCAGTTCTCCATAATCCCAACCAACTGTTTCCATTTAGCATGCTGCCTATAAATAATTTTCAGACTTTCAGTGCATCTTTGCGAAGTCTCACTCCTAGAATGTAGTAACAGATCATTCATGGGAACCTGTATATAATCCAAGATATATAATTGAAGGATTAAAGATTTTGGTGTTATTTAACGAAGAAAAATGTGTGACCCTGCTTATACTACACATGGGGATGGGGGATGGGGGAGCCTGGAGCCTATCTCAGGGAAATGTAGGGGAACAAGGCGCGGGACAGATTGGGTGCCAACCCATCACAGGGCACAATCGCAAACACATTCACACACAACGGACAATTTAGAGATGCCAATCAGCCTACAACACATGTCTTTGGACTGAGGAGGAAACCAGAGTATCCAGAGGAAATCCACGAATCACACGGAGAACATGCCAACACGCACACAGGGCGGAGTTAGGATTTGAACCCCCAACCCTGGAGATGCAAGGCAAACATATTAACCACTAAGCCACCATGAATCTCGATATGCGTAGCTAATCATTGCTTTTTTTATGCCGTTTTTTTTTTTGGGAAGGAGTCTCCAGTGCTAGTACTTTGTAACAGTACATATTCCACCATGTGGAAGTCTTCAAAACAGGATTTTGTGCTTTCTGTTTCTGAGAACGCGGGATGGTAATGTTACAAAAAGGATTATTTTCGCGTCTTCTTTTATTAATATCTCAGAATATCAGCAGAAAGATTTGAGAATCCACCGGATCATTTCCTCCACGGAGGCTGCCTAGGGCTGAAAATGGAAGGAAGGAAGGATCATGTAAATCATGACATTCTCTACAACCTACTCATTGAATAATATTAGCAATAATGTGGGTTATTTTAAGGATTGTGAAATGCACTCTGAGTAACAATGGTGTTTCAGCACAATAAAAATATCAACATGGGCCCCCCCCGAAAAAATTTTTTTATATTTAATTATGACTGGTCATATACTGTAGTAGCACTGAGCGTATGGGTCACATAAAATTAACTGAAATGAAATTATTAACTGAAATTAAATTATTAAATAATTATTTAATTTAATAAAATTAAATTAAATAAAGTTATATTCAGAAACCACAGTTTTCACGTGTGATTTACTTCATTTAAAAAAAAAAAAATTTTAACTAAATAAGATGGAATTTAAGACCACACACAAGTTAGTAAAAACAATGTTCCACTGATGTTCATAATAGAGCGGATTTATTTCTTCTCATTGCACAATACTGGTGGAAACTTGTCCAGAAGATGATGTGAAATAGCACCGACTGTCAAGAGATAGAAAACAGACATGTTTGCCACGACACTTGCACATGGCTTTTGAAATATATATTTGGTCGTGTTAAGCTCAGCATGCCTCAGTGTGTGTGTTAGGATTATTAAATAAAAACGAATTGATATAAAACACTACATAATTATAACTGAAAGTAGATGCAACAATAAACATGTCAAAATTCACCCAAATCAATTCATAACACTTACGAAGGTTACGGTTAGGGTTAGGTTTAGTGTTATTTAGTATAGTCAACTTGTTTATACTCAAGTAAATACAATTCAATACAATAAGTACTTTTAGTTCTAGTTTCACAATCTATACAATATGTGTTTTGTGATTTGTTGTGTGATTATGTTCAGAGGACGTTTTGTATGGACGTATAATATAGACTTATTAATATACTGTAATGTGCATTAGATTAACACCACATACATATAAAGTTTTTTTTTTTTTTACATGGAATAGGTGTTAAAGGGAAGCTGTTGATTGGTATTGCAAAGCAAGTCATTGCAGTCTTAATCCGCATAAATTAACTGGAAATTTCTAGTTTTTCACAAAGGATGGCTATAAAATCTCTCAGACAGATCCTTCAAGGTAGGATCAATGGAGGGGAGGGATTTCTGAAACTCAGCAACTCACAACTGGCGATCCACAGGGGTCAGTTCTGGGTCCACTGCTCTTTTCTATCTACACTACATCTTTAGGGCAGGTGATTGAGTCTCATGGCATCTCATAGCATTGCTATGCTGATGACACCCAGCTCTTTGTCCTTCCAGCCTGACGATCCAGCTGTCTCTGCACGTATCTCTGCTTGCCTCTCAGACATCTCGGTCTGGATGAGGGAACACCACCTTAAGCTCAACCTGGCAAAATCTGAGCTTCTCATCATCCCAGCCTGTCCCTCAATCAACCACAACCTCACTGTACAGCTCTGCTCAACCATACTCAAGCCAACAAGGACGGCCAGGAACCTTGGGATGATTCTCGATGACAGCTTGACCTTTACAGACCACATCTCAACAACTGCACGGTCCTGTAGGTTCATCCTGTACAACATCAAGAAAATCAGACCCTACCTCAACGAACAGGCTACACAGATTCTAGTCCAGGCTCTTGTTATCTCAAAACTAGACTACTGCAACTCACTACTCTCGGGCCTCCCGGACAGCACCATCAAACCCCTTCAAATGATTCAGAATGCAGCAGCACGCCTCGTCTTCAACCAGCCCGAGAGAACCCACGTCACACCCCTCTTCATCTTCCTCCACTGGCTTCCTGTAGCCGCCCGCATCAAATTCAAGGCCTTGATGCTCACCTACAAGACCTTGTCTGGAACAGCACCCTCCTACCTCAAATCTCTCCTGAAGGTTTACGTTCCCTCACGCAATCTGCGATCGATTAGCGACCGACGTTTAGTAGTTCCTACTCAGCGTGGCTCAAGGTCCCTTTCAAGAACATTCAAACTAACTGTTCCTGAGTGGTGGAATGAACCTCCAAACTCAATCCGGACTGAAGAATCTCTCACCATCTTCAAAAAACAGCTAAAGACCCACCTCTTCCCTGAACACCTAACCAACCCATTCCGAAAAATAAATAAATAAATAAATAAAATTTACTCTGGCACTTACACCTCTACTCTGCACAATTTGCTTCTTCTGGAACTCAATTAATGGATCTTGTATAGTAGCACTACTTGTATTGTTCTCTGCTTGATATATCGCTTTGTTTGTATTTTCTCATTTGTAAGTCGCTTTGGATAAAAGCGTCTGCTAAATGAATAAATGTAAATGTAAATGTAAAATGTCCGTCTCTGAACCACTAATGAGATGATGCATTGTTTGATGATGCAATGGCGCCCTCTGGTGGTCACTATATGGTTACTACATGCTACATACTACATGCTACATTGTGAGAATCAAGTGGTCCAGATTTACACATTTCTCTTTCTATTTCCGTTTAAATGAATAGTTTTGTGGTAGAAACAAATATATATTATTTCCCACCTCCTTCAAATGCAATCAATTAGCCAAGCCCATGTTTACTGTCCAAACTGCTTCGCTAGTTTTGCTGACAAGCAAAAAATAGCATGGACGTTTCCTAGCTAACAATTACTGATTCTCGGAACTATCTGTGGATGTTTGTTTTTGGTTCTGAGAACGTTTGGTTTTCCAGGAAAGTGTTCCTTTACAGAAATATAGCCTAACATTCATGTTTTGTTACACATTTTGATTCAGAGGACGTTCCCATAATGTTCCCGTAACCTTTAAATAATATTGTGGTAACCTGCAAAGGTTCAAGCAATGTTTCCCTAACGTTCTAGTAAGGTTCTAGTAATCGGACCCTCTCTGGAACCATACAGTAACCCAGGTGGTTGCGGGGAACGTACTTCTTATGTCAGGAAACAACACCAGAATAGCACCAAAATGTTTCACTAACGTTAGCATTTGGTAGGCATTTGGTTTTTGCAGGGTTTTTCAGCAACCATTTCCTAACATTCTGGGAATATTCTATTCTGGTTAACAAAGTCTGTTCGTGAAACCTCCTGGGAACTTCAAAACGCACCGTTCTCTTATGGTTATATGACACTTGACGAGGGAAAGCAAGTTTGCCAAAGCTTGCTTTTAGCTTCTATTTTTCTAACTAAAAAACAAACCTTCTGGAAATGTTCCTGTAACTTTCTTTCATGGTCAGGAACTTCACCAAATAGGTATTAAATTTGTAACTAAAAACTACCATTCCTGTAACCTTCTCTTCTGGGAAGTTATTGAACTTAACTAGCCATGGAAACCCTTGAAGAGCATACTAGTTTTGCTGTAGTACACTCATTAAAAAAAACTAAACGTTTTATCATATTTGGAAAAATATTCCGAATTATGGAAATCTAAACCACACCAAAGTAACGCAAAATAAAAATGTGAAAACTAATTTGAGAAGCTTGACTATGCTGTTGACATCACACTAATGAAACCATCTCACTGGTTCCCATCTAAATACCCACCTAGCAGTGACCTAGGGTTAATGAGTAAGCCGTGTAGCTGTAACCTAGAAGCTAACAGCACTGGAGGGTTCTTGGCCCAGACCTCCAGAAGTCTGGCTTATTCTGAGACGACAGCTGTTGCCTCTACGTTGTTCCTTGGTGTTTTAGCGTCGGCGGTTGTTTGTGCAATGCGCCTATTTCTGCTCGCACAGTGGAATCCCAGTTTGTCTTCTGGGACATTGTTGGAACGATGATTTCAACAGATCACTTTCCTTGCTTTTCGATCCATCCATCCTGAAATAGTACTGATGAAAGGAGTACGAACAGAGATCAGAACGTGTTAGATTGGGATCGGTTTTCCCTGGGTAGCTGTGGGTGCTGACTTCTTGTGCCATACTGGTCTACTAATCAGTGGTACCGATATTTTGTAAAAGCCTTAGGCACAGAAATTTTTGTATACATGTTTTGTCTTAATATATATATTTATATATATATATATTTATAAATTTTAGGTTTCCAAACAGTTTTTTAAATTTACCAGAATAAATATAAGGTACGTTTGCGTCGTACCTGCAGGGTTGGGGGTTCGAATCTCCCCTCCACCATGTGTGCAAGGAGCCCGAGTGCTCTCCCTGTACCTTGGGGGCTTGTTCTGGGTACTCCAGTTTCCTTCCCCAGTCCAAAGACATGTGTAGGATAAGCGGTTCAGAAAACGGTTGGATGCACGGAAGTCACAGAAAAACATTTGTATTTTCAAAATGTAGAAATTTCATCTGGTCTTGTAGAAATATAAAGCTGAGTATCATCAGCATAACAGTGGAAATGAATCCCGTGATTTCTAATAATATTTCCAATGGGCAACATGTATAAAGAAAACAGCAGGGGGCCTAACACAGATCCTTGCGGAACACCATACTTTACAGCCGTTATGTTAGGAAGTTCATCATTTAAACAAACAACTTGGTAGCGGTCAGACAGATAGGATCTAAACCATTTTAATGCCTGTGCCTGAATACCAATGTAGTTTTGTAATCTATCTAAGAGTACGTCAGGATCTATGGTGTCGAACGCAGCACTAAGGCCACGTTAAAGAGATCTATTATTTCCTGCAGAAACAGAAGCACATGCGACCACTGAAAGCCGTCCAGTCAATTTTCTTATAACACTATATAACAGTGTAGAGGTGTGCAGTGGCACTGGGATCCTGTGGGATGCAACAAAAACATTGCTAGAGCATACCGTCAAAAAAAAGTGGCCTCGTTAACATGGAAGCATACTAGATGATCGCTCAGAGATTAACTGCATTCAATCTTCAGTAACAGTCCTGTGCACAGGACTTGAATTGAGTTTCTGTTTACTGCTATTTATGCTCACATTTTTATACATAGAGACTAACGAGCAGCGCAACAAAAAAGCGTTTGCCTTATCTTCATGAGATTGCAAGTTCGAATCCTAACAATGCCATAGCACATCTGTAGCCAGGAGCCAAGGGAGCAAAATTGGCTGGGAAGGGATGCCATTCTCTCTACCCTGTCAATCACAGCAGAACTAGCCAATTGAGGGCGTCTCTGAGATCATGTATGTGGAAGAGTATGGATAGTGCTTTCCTCAAAGTGTGTTACGTTGCCCTATGATGCAGCATGAGTTCATGTATCTCGGAGGAAGCACATTTAGCCTTGGTAGCCGATGTATGAAAGGAGAGAGCTGTCTCATAGGTGTTAATTGGCAGGTGATCAAATTTTCCAGAAAAATCTACATCTTCTGTTACTTTGGCTGATTTATTTATTTATTTATTTCACAGGTATATATATATATATATATATATATATATATATATATATATATATAAAGTTTGCCCTACAATTTTTGTTGGTTTATTTTATGTTGTGCTTCACAAGATGCAGATCAGTTAATTGTAGATCATTATTTTATTAGTCACTTATCTAACAGAAACTGCTTTTTTTTTTTTTTTTAGCATTTTGGTATTGGTGAATTGCTTAAAATAATGAAGTAATACAAAACAAATGTTGGGTAAAAAAAAAAAAAAAAAAAAAAGAAAGATGCGTTACAGTTGACATGGTCTCATACACGGGTTAAATTTCGCATTGACTATAAAGTCTTGCCTTTGACATTTAACGCCCTTAATGCTCTTACTCCGCAATACAGCCCGCATCAGCTGATGCAGGCTTACTACTAATCCCTAGGATCACTTTGTGCACATCGTTCAAGATCAGAAATTGTAGAACAGTACTCCAGTGAATATTAGGAATTAGGTGCTAAATCTATTTTAAATCCACATAAAAACTCATTTAGTGAACGTTGGATATGGTTATTTGATTCTCCGTTCCTTTTAGATTGTATAATTGTTTTTTAATGATATTGTATTTCAAAATAATAATAACGATAATAATTGAGACCATTTCTTTTAAGGTTCAATTCAAAATGCAAGTTGTTTGTTATCATGATTACTACTATTATTGTATGCATATTGTATGCATACTATACTTGTGTGCATATTCACAAGTAATGTGAATATGCTCCGAGTTCATCTGGCCTTTATGTCAGCATCTCCCCGTGGGGGTTTCTTTTGACGGATATTCTCTCTAATGTAACATGACCTCGCAGCTCTCTCCATGCATCTCTGAGTCTCTGAGTCACTAGCTGCACAAGGAGACCACCGCACTCCTTAAGAATGCCTGTAAGATTAGAGTAACCTAACCCTGAGTAAACCTCTCACACCCGGTTCCCAGTGTACGAAAGATCAAACTGACAAACACCAACCACGTAATGCTTTGTACGGCAGAGGTTAAACTGGAACTTTCGTTAATTATTCAGGATTATGTTGGAAATCGTACTTGTCATCATATTCACTCGACACAATGTATCAGTATGTTGTGCCATGACATTTGATATAATTTTCAGCTCTGGCATTAGTTCAGCTACCTTGCTTCATGGATGTTCCATAATATTAAACGTAACTATAAATGGATTTTTTTTAAAAAAAAAGTACAAGGTGTCGTTCTTTAATCACTGAAAACGTCTAATTGTTGAGGTAGCTCTGCATTGCTTGATGCATGACACCACCCCTTCATAGATTATTTTCCTATAACAGCATACCCCCAAGTGATTTATTCTTACATAGTACCATTTATCAGGCTTTTTCACTTATTTAATTCATTCTCTGGTCAGTTTACAGATTCTGAGACAGATCAGTGAGTTCAGGGCTTGTCAGAAATGAAGTGAAAATTTGTCATTACGTCTACATTTCGTTTTTATCACACTGGGATTGTAAATAGACAGACAGCTTATTGAGGCAGAGAGAGTGGGAGACACCCTGAGCAGACTCCTCATTTGTTCTGTGAATGCACGTGATATGCTGATGATTGATGCACCAGATTTGCCCCTCTCCGTCCCCTCTTCCCTCATCCCCACACTTCATTCTCTTCTGTATAAGAAGTGTTTGCTCAAATTTTGTTTAATTCACCATTTATTTTTAAAATAAATTCTCATATTAGGCAAGCACAAATTATAGAGTTACCTCAGTTTTGATTTTGTACCGTGTATGCTAACCCTTTCTCTTTGTAACTGCCTCCAACTCCTTTGTATCCTCAACATGGCTTTTGGATCCTCGGGTGTAATATTTTATTCCGAAGGTATTTTTCTCGCCAACACAACTGTTAACGCTCTTCCAAACGTCATACGCTGACTTTAGATGTACTGAATTCTCCATAAATATGGCAGTGAAAAAGGGTCATTCTTAAATAATAAATAAATAGCGCATATGTGTACTCCAATCAGCCATAACATTAAAAACACCTGCCTAATATTGTGTAGGTCCTCGTCGTGACGTCAAAACAGCTCTGACCCATGGAGGTATGGACTCCACAAGACCTCTGAAGGTGTGCTGTGGTATCTGGCACCAAGACGTTCGCAGCAGATCCTTTAAGTCATGTATGTAGCGAGGTGGGGCCTCCATGGGTCGGACCTTTTTGTCCAGGACATCCCACAGACGCTCGATCGGATTGAGATCTGGGGAATTTGGAGGCCGAGTCAACACCTTGAACTTTTTGTCATGTTCCTCAAACCGTTCCTGAACAATTATTGCTGTGAGGCAGGGTGCATTAACCTGCTGATAGAGGCCACTGACATTACGGAATATGATTGCAATAAAGGGGGGTACTTGGTCTGCAACAATGGTTAGGTAGGTGGTACGTGTCAAATTAAACATCCACATGAATGCCAGGACCCGAGGTTTCCCAGCAGAACATTGCCCAGAGTATCACACTGCCTCCACCGACTTGCCTTAGTGCATCCTGGTGCCATCTCTTCCCCAGGTAAGTGACGCACACGCACCTGGCTGTCTACATGATGTAAAAGAAAACGTGATTCATCAGACCAGGCCACCTTCTTCCATTGCTCCATGGTCCACTTCTGATGCTCACGTGTCCATTGTAGGTGCTTTCGGTGGTGGACAGGGGTCAGCATGGGCACTCTGACCGGTCTGCGGCTACGCAGTCCCATACACAGCAAGCTGTGACACATGGTGTGTTCTGACACCTTTCTATCATAGCCAACATTAACATTTTCAGCAATTTGCGCTACAGCTCTTCTGTGGGATTGGACCAGACGTGCTAGCCTTCGCTCCCCACGTACATCAATGAGCCTTGGGTGCCCATGAACCCTGTCACCAGTTCACCGGTTGTCCTTCCTTGGACCACTTTTGGTAGGTACTAACCACTGCATACCAGGAACACCCCAGAAGACCTGCCATTTTGGAGATGCTCTGACCCAATTGTCTAGCCATCATAATTTGGCCTTGTCAAAGTCGCTCAGATCCTTACACTTGCCCATTTTTCCTGCTTCCAACACATCAATTTCTAGAACTCACTGTTCACTTGCTGCTTAATATATCCCACCCCCTGACCGGTGTCACTGTAACAAGATAATCAATGGGTTTAATGTTATTGCTGATCGGTATATATTTAAAATGCTGTCTGAAATTGGACCCATATCTGGAGACAAAACTTCAATGCTTTTTTGACTATATTCCTGTTTCTTTTGCCTTACAGTTGCGATCATGTTTGAAGTTGAACATTGAAAAAACGTCGCCTGTTTTTTTCCCCAAATTTAACTGCCCAGTTTGACCTCAGATTCCTTTTCTTGGTTGAGCGGAGTGGAACCCAACATGTTCTTCTGCTGTTGTAGTCCATCAGCCTCAATGTTTAACATTTTGTGATGCTTTTCTGCTCACCATGGTTGTAAAGATTGGCTACATGAATTAATGTAGCCTTCCTGTCAGCTTGAACCAGTCTGGACATTCTCCTCTGGGCTCTCTCATTAATAAGGTGATGCTCACTGAATGCTGTTTGTTTCTCACACCATTCTGTGTAAACTCTAGCGACAGTAATGGGTGAAAATCCCAGGAGATCAGCATGTTCTGGAATACTCAAACCAGCCCAAATGGCACCAACAAACTACATTATTATTATTCTTTAAGCTTCATGGGTTAGCTTTATTATTCTTATTTGCTAGATTCATCACCAGTTTTCTTCCTTTCAGTAGTTAGTGTTTCCTGAAAGCTCTGTAGACGTGTTCTCAGGACCTCTGCATGCACTGATACTTACTCTGCCAGTCTGCGCACTCTATTCCCATGACAGCTGGTGCTTTTCGGGGAGTTTTTACCTTAAAAGGAGACAAAGAGAACAGCAGCTCTTCCTGTGGGTGGGTTCACTTTGCCTTCTCTTCATGAATACAGCAAATCCTTTGACTCTCTCATTCCCTCTATCATGTCCAATCGCCTGGTCAGTTATCAGCAAATAATTGCATCATTCTCTTGATGAAGAATATACATAGTGCAAAATTATTGGCAATAACAATAAAGCTTTGTACTATAGACCTGATGGTATTTTTTACTGCTTATATGTTTTTATATCTATTATCTGACTTATGCAGTCAATAATCAACAATCATTTGTCTCTTTTGCATTACAAGCTCTCTCTCTCTCTCTCTCTCTCTCTCTCTCTCTATATATATATATATATATATATATATGTATATATTCTTTAAAGGTTTTTGAGCGACACTATTACTGCTTAGGGAAAGATAAGTGGTCCTGTAATTGTGTGGCTGAAAAAGTGTATAATTGTGTGTAATATATTTTGTTCACACATTACGTTACATCCTCTTGGTCCTCTAACTAAAAGTACTAAAGAGTTACCCTTAAGGTCTGATCCTGGAATTGGATAACAGTTTAATTGTCTTTTACAGTCTTCTTCAACTCCACATGACTCTGAAACTCACAAACTGCATAATTAAAAGAAACAGTCGTCGTCGTACCCCCCCCCCCCAGGCCCCCACCCCCACTCACACACACACAAAAAAATGCTTATATTGCAAGTGATTCATTAAAAATACAAGGAACCCGTAAACATTACATTCTCACCCAGCATGAGACACAGATAAAAATCGAGCCATAAAAATTCTTTAGCAAAGTTTTTAGCGGGGCTGCAACATTCAAGAATTTTTCTCAGCGCAACAGCATTTGAGAAGTGCTTACTTTTGCCAACTCAGCACTAATGCATCTTCATTTATTTTTTATTCTGGTTTTGAAGCCATGGAGAAGCCTTTAAGACAGAAATCCTAGAGAAAAGTCTGTACAAACCCCCGTCTCTTCACTATCAACGCCACTGAGATGAGATTACACTGAAATAAGTCTCATTTTGGAGCAAAACCTCCAACAGGGAGCATAACTAATCCAGAACGAACCATACCCTGGATATCTACCTGCATAAGAGTCCTCAGTTGGTTATCAGGTGGTGGAAAGTTATGGGTATATTTACTCAATATGTAAGATACTAGTCAAAATGATTCATGTTGGCAGAATAAAAAAAAAAATAGTTGTATAGCTTAAATGGCTCACTTCGCAGCTGAAGTAATGTCAAAATGTGTGAGCACAGATTTGTTGTCATAACGAGTCATAATGCATTGCTTGGTGGAAAAGTGATTCGATTCTGTTAAAGGAGCAGTGTGTATATTTTAGAATCTTCTACTGCACAGTTAAAGCTGCAGTCCTAAGCAGCTCTGGTTCGGCTGGGGGAGGAGCTAATTTCTGGGCCAGAAGAATGTAAGCAGAAACCTGAAGAAAAAAAAAAAAACCTCAGTCTATTACAAAGTATTTCAAAGGTATTTATTCCAAAGGCATTTTTACATTTTATGATTATTACAGGTCTAGAAACCCTTTCAAACATTACAAACTGCACCTTTAAATCTTTATGATGAGATAAAAGTGACTTCACTGTCAGCAGCTTGGACTTAATGCATTCTTAAGCCGCCATATTAATATTAAGTCTATATTAAGCTTCCAGGATTTGAAGGAGGAATTGCAAATTACAAGCATGTCTGACCTCAGACTTTTCCTTGGCTTGCTACAGCTCTTTTTTTTTTTTTTCCATCTGCTCTTAACTCTCTCTCAGGCGGGAAAAGGGGGAGTGGAAAAATAAAAAAGAGCTCCCCTTTTAAATACTGGACCAACCCAGCTATTAACATATGCATTCTTTTGCAAATTAAACAGCACATGAGCGAACCTTTTTCTTGATTTATTCATGTAAGAATTTGTAACAGTGTCGGTGATTAACTTTTTTTTTTTTTTTTACAGTAAAAAAAAATTCTTTCCTGAGCTGCTTGGACAGAACTTTCCTTTTTAGATTTACGTAACTAAGAAGGGAAGTTCATTATTATTATTGGGTACAGGTTCTATTTTTATCTGTGATGAATGAGTTACAGGCCTGAAATGAAAGAAATCAGGGAAGTATGTTTCAAATATTGGAATTGTATTGCATCTTCAAAACGTCTTTAGTTCATCATGCTTTATATATTATACAATTTGTGTTAACTCACATAATCTATACATCTTGCTCTAGAGACAGATTGTACAGAGGTAATGTCCAGTTCCCTTAAAACACACTCCAAAAATAAAGCATCCAAATATGGAAAGTGGTTGAGAGAAATATTTTGGATAAAGACTACTATAGGGAGGGGTGTGCATGTCCGAGTAGTGGTGTGCCTGATTATGTGTGTGTATGTGTGTCAGAAATGGGGTGTGTGTGCTTGAGGGGTGGTGTGTACTGTATCTTTGAGGATGGCAGGGGGGTGGGGGGGTGTCACCAAGGAGCAGGGTTCACTCCGACTACCTCAGGTTTAAACCTTCCACAGAAGCGTTGTGTTTCATTCTTTTATAGCCTGCTCTTTCCCTCAACTCTCCTCTCTTTCTCTCTGTCTCTCTCTCTCTCTCTCGTTCTTCCTCTGTGTGTCCTCCTCGTCATCTTGTCTTCACGACCTCCTCGCTTGACAAGGAAAAGCTCCATTCTGTCCATCCTCTACACTCTTGAGTGAGACCAGCTCCTTTGATTCTACACGTTTTCCTCTTGAGAGAGTTGTAAAACAGCCGGAAAAATGGAGGCGATCAAGAAGAAAATGCAGATGCTGAAGGCAGACAAGGAAAATGCCTTCGATCGCGCGGAGCAGTCCGAGACGGACAAGAAGGTCTCAGAGGACAAGTGCAAGCAGGTGAGACGTGGAGAAGCCCGAATTATTCACAGATGAATAAAAAAAAGAACTTTTTTTTTTTTTTTTTAATGGAGCATTTTATTATGTGCATGTGCTTCAGAGGAGCATTCTGTGGATAGGGGCCCAAGCACCTATAGTGTATTTATAAATGATCTCTAAATATCATTTTATTGAGTGCAAAAGTTTGCATTCCCTTAAGAATAAATGAATAAGATATAAACATGTGTTAGATGTTACAACAAGACCTTTTTTTTTTTTTAATTAACAAGATGAATTGTTCATTTTAACATTATATTGACAAATAGAACTTCACATACAGTTGTTTGGGCAAGTGTCATGACAACCACTTCTAAAGACGAGCTCCATCATTGGCAGATCTTCTTCAGAATCTCAAGCATCCTGCTTTCAAGCACTTTCGAGGTCCACAGACTGTGGTAACTGTCTTAGATTTAACTCACTAATAATAATGAGGACCAGAGGGAAAACAGGGAGGAGAAGCATCTGCTAGTTTCCAGGAGCTCCTTGGCCTCACTAAATTCCAGCAGGGAACAGGCAGGGCCTCTGGAGTCACCAGGAATAACCCTGTGCCATACCAACTACCCCTCTGCTCTGTTGGCATTGGTTACCAGGGCATGGATACGGCTCTTAATAACCACCATAGAACTTTTGAGAAGAATCATTTCTTTAGATCAGTGCTCACCAACCCTCTTCCTTGAGATCTACCTTCTTGCAGGATTCATCTCCAACCAAAATCTGTTAAAACACACCTGTTTTAATTGATCCAGAACTTCTTACGGCAGTGATTAGATGGTCAGGTGGGCACGATTATGGTTGGAGCTAAAGTCTTGAGGAAGGTAGATCTCCAGGAACAGCGTTGGTGACCACTGACCTAGAGAATAGTTGGGTTTAGGCGCTTCTATGTCATGCATATGCACCTCATGTACCTTGTTGTATTCAGAGAGTTTTCTTGCACATGGACTGTAAAAGCTCAGGTGAATAGTTTTCCACAAAACGTTGAAAGAAAAGTCATTTTATCGACTTGCAACTTTGTAACAATCTGCACAACTCAAGTGGTATGAAAAGTTATGAAGAATAAAGCCAGAACTCAAATTTTATTTGTGTTTCTCATGAGATCAGGCACTATGCATTACGCAAGCTTAAATATGACTTAGTGGTCATACTGAAATATTTTTTTTATTTTACCTCATGTTTATTTATTGGTGGTATAAATTACAGGAACCCCATTCAGCTTCTAACATTTCACATGGATAATTCAGCTTCCTAAAGAACTACAAGTATTACAACTCAATCGGTAGGCAAAATAAAGTGACTTATTCTGCGATCTGAAGGAATGCACATTATACATGAACAGAAGTCTTGATTTCATCCAGTGGACTAGATGCAGATTTACACCTCCTCCATTAGGTCAGATACGAGAGGTACAGTCACTGCGTAGAGTTTAATTACGCTGACCAGAACTATGGGAATTATCAGCAGCTCAGGTACACCTTGAGTCCAACTGAGATTCGACACAGATTATAGTGTATTCGAATGTAATGATGTGAAGGGTACTGATATGGCTTCAAATATTTGGGGTTAGAATACAGCACTAGTATGACTGGACACTATAAATACATCTGTCCATCTTCACACTTGTATGTGAACCCTTTGGAAAGGACAGTGTAGGATTACAATCTTCCTATCCGAGATGTGTTGCTTGTTTAAACATTTATTCAGTAAGGAAGACCTCAGTGGTGCATTATGAAATGTAAGTACTAATCTAAATGACAAGTTTAACAATGGCACGCATTATCCGAGGGACGTTTATTGATAATTAGTGATGTCATGGTGGCGAGTGATGGTAGAATGACTGTATTTCTGCTGTGTGGATCAGTTGGAGGACGAGCTGCTGGCGCAGCAGAAGAAACTCAAGGGGACAGAAGATGAACTGGACAAGTACTCCGAGGCCCTTAAAGATGCCCAGGAGAAACTGGATCTGTCTGAGAAGAAGGCCACAGAAGTAAGTACATAAACATCAGAAAGACAGGCAGATGTCAATATGGCCATGTAGACATATAGAGTTGGTGACCTATGTGCAAAATGTTTTGCTAGTCTTTACATGAGAAAAGTTGCACCTATTCAGAGTTGGGTTGCGCACCCGAGACAATATATTTACGGCATTTTGGCAGATGCCGTTATCCAGAGCGACTTACAGTTATCTCATTTATCCAACTGATAAATTGTGGGTTAAGGCCTTGCCCAAGGGCCCAACTGTGGTAGCTTGGCAGTGCACAAGCACTCGCCTTTGACGTAAATAAATAAATAAATAAATAAATAAATAAATAAATAATCAGGTATAGAAAATACGGACTTAAGAAAGAAATAGCTTTTTTGTTTACTTGCTGTCAAATGTATTATAATGGAACGCTGAAATGAACATCTAATATAAGTCTGTATTGCCAATGTATTGTTGCATGAATTATCCTAGCTGTAATTTAACAATTTAACAGTAGTTACGTTTGAGGTCTGAACACGGATATGTGCGATTTCGTTATTAAATCCTCACTGCACATTACCTCAACTCTGAATACAGCCCATAGTGGATAACAATAGTTTGCTTTTTTAGGTCATAAACTCAAATAAGGGTCAAAGGAACATGAATAACTGTTCCCATTCAATGATTTCAAGCAGACCATGACGCCCGATTAGGTCAGAAATGTTCAACACTACACTCTGAGGGGGAAAAGGGGTTTAAGGTTTCCTAGATAGTAAAAGGTTTTTGCTTATTGAAGCGCTTCTACATGGAAAAGGAAAACCTTTTACAAAGAACCTTGAAGGGTTTACCCCAGAGGAACAAACTGAAGAACCAGCACAAGTTTTGGACCACTGGGCATATTAATGTACCAGACCCACTCCCACGCATGACACTTTTTTTTGTTCTCCTGGGCCAGGGGTGTCCAATCTTATCCACAAAGGGCCAGTGTGGGTGCAGGTTTTCATTCTAACCAAGCAGAAGCGACACCTGATTCCACCTGAATAATCAGTTGATCTTGGCTTTCAGTACACTCAGATGTGGCTTCTACTTGGTTAGAATTAAAACACCCACATTAGCCCTTTCCAGATAGGATTGGACACCCCTGTCCTGGACGATATTTGTACCTCAAGAATATTCCCAGGTCCTACTCTGAGCTGTGAGCAATTTTAGTCAGAAAAACCCTTTTAGTATGGTTTTGGGGGTAATTCTGAGAGGCGTGATGAATACAGGCCCATTCTCTAGATTGCACCCAAGTCTTAAAGACACTGCATGAAAACCCAAAGATGGAATAATCAACCATGCAGCGATTTACCAAAATGGTCCTACAACAGTCCTACGTCTAGCTTCATTTGTTCCATTTGCAACACTGGCTGCAATTCAATTGAGAGATTTGCATTACAGACGTAGCCCATGTTGTATCACTGTTTAAAATCTGGAACCATAAAACTCAAGCTATAGACACTGATAATCTTTAGGAATCCTGAAGCATTAGTAGTGAAAACCACATTTAAGGCCTACAGAGAGGTAAATTAGAGGCAGCGAGAAGGCACTGGATACAAAGGAGCCAAAACATGACTCAAACAGATCATTATTAAAAGTAGTCTGGACATGACGTCTCCAGCAGTGTCATTCGTTCCTAATAGATTTCGAAAAGCGTGATCTTACTAAGATTTTTTTTTTAAAAAATCCTTCCCTTCTATTTCCTACAATATCTATCTTGTTCATGCAGTACTTTGCAAACAATGAAATCTCTAATAGAGATCTCCATTTCCACATTTTGTCATTAAATAATTCCATGTAAGAGAAATGCTAGAGTAGCTAGAGTTTAAAAACAAAAAAAACAAAGCCCAAATCCAAATCCAAGATCATTCCCTTTAGCTTAATGATTTACTTCCCGTAATACACCTCTGTTCTCAGTTACATGCCGATTCCTGGAAGGGTGTGTTCACTTCCCACATCAAGTTAATTATGTTCATAACACAATTCTCTGTTTATTGAGACATATTAAACACCTGGCACCACTGACACACACACACACACACCCACACACACACACATAGACAAAGGCCAGACCCCAGTCAGTTATGCCGCAGCCCTGGAATGGATGGAATGCGTCTAAAGCAAACAGTGAAGTTTCCCCTCTAGAGTCTGATGCATCACTCCAGACCTCTTCCCTTGGGGGGTTAGAAAACACATTCACGCACATTCCTGCTGTCCACAAATCCCAAAACTAAACTCTCTCTCTCTCTCTCTCTCACACACACACACACACACACACACATACTGAGAGAGAGAGAGAAAGAGAGAGAGAGAGAGAGAGAGAGAGAGAGAGAGAGAGAGAGAGAGAGTAGCAATAGAAGTGTAATATAACTTACTTTTCATATTTTGATTTTCATCATTAAGTCTGACTGTGTATTTTCCACATCCTTCACTTACACATCCGTTTGGATGTTAATCCAAACGGCGGGTTTTTGAGTTATTTTCAGAAATTTCCTGAGAGAATTGTGTGAAACAAATCAGCACTAAATTCAGACTTTGCAGTTTCCAGTGTAATGTCAGATTGTACGTGGGCTGTATCCTCCTGGGATAGCTTAGTATTCCATTCTCTCCCGCTCTCTCTCTCTCTCTCTTTCTCTGTGTGTGTGTGTGTGTGTGTGAGTGAGAGAGAGAGACAGATGAGACAGATGAGAGACAGAAAACAGTTTAGACAGGATCCTAACGCTGGTTAATCCTTGGATTTCAACTGTGTGTAAATCCAATTAGTTAGATACTGTACATCTTCCTTTGGATTATGATTCAAAAAACGATTACAGACTTCACTGCTAAAAGTCACTTAGCCTCCCAAAAACAACCCAAACAAGAATTCAGAAAAGAAAAACCCTTTTTTTTTTTCTATGTTACATAGATGATACCGTATATGTCTGTTAAGGGATTATGTAACGCTTAAACATCTTAAACATCACCTTGAGATTGGTTGGGATTGGTATGTCCAAGGATCCATCTCTCGTACCTACACTATCGTGTGTAATCTTTTACTCGGTAATGTGAATGTGGCATACATTTAAATATAATTAAAGGTACATAATTGAACCTTGAAGACAACTCTCGATACTTGAATTAACTTTTAGAGAAATACTTCAAGCACCTTTCCACTTTTGCGCTCCACTGTATATACATTTCATTTCATTCAGGCAAACTACAGGGTGCACCAAAAGTCTCCATGCTGTACATAGGGGACTATGTACGACAGCACCATGTCAGTTGTGCCTGCGTCAGTGAACGTTCGTAAACTAAGTATGAAACATTTTGGAAGACATTTTGCTAAAAAGTGTTCATTTCTCCTGTGTATGGACATATTATGGATTCTATTCATTCATTTTGAGACTGGAGAAATCATTCAGAGTTGCGTTTTCAGTTGAATTTGGAGAAACCACTCGAAGCATTCGTTGTGTTGAACTATTTCAGTCACTCTTGCTGGATTTGTTCATTGCAAATAACTGAAAGTCTGTACATTTTGACGATAAACCTGATTTGCAATTCGGGTTGAATCATTTCGATTGCAACTGTAAAACCCAATCCGGTTTCCTCCCCCAGTGCAAAGACATGCGTGGTAGGCTGATTGGCGAGTCCAAAGTGTCCGTAGTGTATGAATGGGTGTGTGATTGTGCCCTGCGATGGATTGGCACCCTGTCCAGGGTGTACCCCGGCTTGTGCCCGATGCTCCCTGGGATAGGCTCCAGGTTTCCCCGTGACCCTGAAAAGAATAAAGCGGTATAGAAGATGGATGGATGGATGGATGGATGTAAAACCCAAGCAGACAGTGGAACCTACAGTAATTTACAAATCACCTGAATACGCTTCATTTCCAAACAGCAAGAGGTCATCTCACTGGGAACGGAAAAGCAATCAGGCCGGGACTAGCTAGGCTGTGTGTCTGTCCGCCCCTCAGAGCAATGAACGTTCCCAAATACAAGTGGCCTAAGTGTTACCAGCCAAACCCAACTCTCCGCTTTCAACCAGGTTATATGTCAAGGTGGCACTTCAAAAAAGAAAGCCTTCATTGTTTCTTTGGCTTCAGTGCACTTCATCCCTGATCTCCTACCAGGACCAAACGCTTGTTACATGCATCCAGCGTCCAGAAAGCATCTGCCCACATTTCATACAGGAAGACCTTCCTCCTCCTACAGGCATGATGTCATCTGAAACCACCTTCTTTCCCAGGATTGGAAGATTTAACGCGAAACTTTTCTTGGCGCGTTCCTGCCCTTTTTCCTCCTCCATTGCGCTCACAGAACTGCTCATGGAAGCTGACTTCAGGGAACAACCCTAGCACAGACATTCATTACTGAGAGCTGCTTTAAATCCTGGATTTAACTTGAAGTCTGTCTTTCATTCATCAGGAGGGTTTAATAAGCTACTCTTTGCGCACTCTGGGTCATTTTGGGTGACTCGTTTGGTTAAAGTTGTGTTTATTGCTGACGGCGCAGTAATGGCTCTGAACTCGTTAGACTCGGTGAAGAGGAGGATCCAGGCCTTACAGCAGCAGGCGGATGAAGCTGAGGATCGAGCCCAGGTTTTCCAGAGAGAGCTGGATGAAGAACGGGATCTCCGCGAGAAAGTGAGACTTTGCGCTTTTTTTTTTTTTTTTTGCTTCCTATCGATGAACGATTCGCGGACGAATCGATTCCTCCTTGAAAGACTCGTTCGGTGCGAATCGATTCGGGTATCGTTTCGACTATGTTGTCAGTCGTATTAAACTCTATGTTTAAGTGTTCATTCATTTGAAACGTTAATAAACTATCTTTCGCGTGGAAAGGTGGAAATAGTGAACTTTTAAACCTATTAAAAGATACATAAATGCACTGTAATTTTTAAGTTTTTTGTTTGTAGAGTTAAACTTGGAGGGCAGAGTGGCTTAGTTCGATTCCTTGCATCTGCAGGGTTGGGGGTTCGAGTCCCGCCTCCGCCCTGTGTGCGTGGCGCTTGCATGTTCTCCCCATGTTTCGAGGGCTTCCTCTGGATAGTTCAGTTTCCTCCCCCAGTCTATAGACATGTGTTGTAGGCTGATTGGCATCTCTAAATTGTCCGTAGTGTGTGAATGGGTGTGAGTGTGTGTGCGATTGTGCCCTGCGATGGGTTGGCACCCCGCCCAGGGTGTTCTCCACCCAGGATGTCCTCCACCCCGTGCCCGAGTCCCCTGGGATAAGCTCTAGGCTTCCTGCGACCCTGTGTAGGATAAGCGATACAGAAAATGAATGGATGGAGACAAAAGATAGATACTAACAGTACAAGAGATGTCTCCTTAAGGGCACCACCCCAGTGACAAGGTAAGGTATACTTTAGTGTGCTTTTTTCTAAGTGGAGCAATTCAACAAAATTGTGAATAGTAAATGTATCCTTATATGACTACTCTTACAAAAAAAACAAATATATAACACAATATTAGTGTTCAGTGAGTTGGCCAGAATTTATTTTAAGGTTTTATGTCTATTTTGTGGTGCCATTCGATCAGTTATGGCTGTTCTAGATCTACAGAAATGCGCACCAATTACATTTTAAGATAGAGAAAGTTTTCTTGGCGGATGGCGGATCCAGACCCTGTCCTGGAAATTTGGTGGGTATGATGTGGTATTACACCCTTGGTGGGTTCCCCAGTGCATTGGAGGGCACTGTGTGCACACACATTCACACTTCACACTTAGGAGCAATTTAGAGTAGCCAGTCCACCATGTTTTTGGGAAGTCAGAGGAAACCAGAGACCCTGGTGGAGACAAGCAAAACTCCAGACAGACAGTAACACAAGCTTAGGATCGAACCGCAGGGGTGTACGCAGGAGCTGTGAGGCAGCAACGCTACACACTATTACAATAGTTTGCATAACATAGTCTAAAATATTTTACAAAATATCATTTTTCACAGTTTTCTACAGTACATTTCACATATATTAAGCTTTATATGGGTAATTATATATTGACAATAGAATGCATAGACTTAATGCGTAGAAAATATACATATATCGACATATTTTGGTAACATTAGGCAGAATGGCAGTGTGCTCATAGCTATATGTAATCATGTACATGTAATTAACGTGGATTAATGTCGAATCAGAACTGTAGCTTAGGCAATATTTCTGTCATTCGAGTTAATTCTCATATATTCTCCTGTTATTCTCATGTTATTCATTAAGTAGTATGAATTATGCAGTAACTACAGTGAAACTAATAGAAAATGTATGTAGTTATGACAGTGAAGAATGTATGTCTGGGAGAATAAGGGGTTAAATGAGTTTATTTGAAAGCAAGGGGCTTTCCCAGGATTTATGAGCCTTACGAAAAGGCAGTCTTGCAGAATCCCTGTTCCGTCTTTTGAAAATGTAAATTTTTAAATCCTTGAGGGCTTCCTCCATGTAGGCACCGTTGAGGAGTCAGTTATACTATTGAACCGCTGCTCAGAAGAATTAATTCCATAATCCGTTCTCTCTCAGCTATATTTTTCTTGCTTAAAGCAGCAAAACTGTGAGCTTGATGGATACTGAATGGTGGAAAAAAAGAGGGAAAGAAAGAGAAAAACGAATGACCTGTTGACGCTGAGGCTGTGTGGAAAAATCTCACTTTTACTGAATCCTTTCTCAATGCTTCCACCTGTTCTCTTTTTTGAGTCTGCTCCATGCATAGGTCTTTATTGGAAACCCAAAGGTTATTTTGCTCAATAGGCCTATAGTGAAGATTTCTGTTTATTTCATATTTATGGGAGGAGTCTGCAGTGTCAGCACTTTGTAACAGACGGTCAGTTTTCGGACATGAGAACTGAGCTTATCTAGTTTATTAATATCTCTGTGAAAATCATGATTACAATGGACGGACTGCACAATACGGCCATATTTGAAAGTGTTTGGTTTGCACATTTCTAACCATTATGCTTTAGCACGAGTATGTGTGTGGTCAATTGTGTAGGTCTTGTGTTCAGCAGAGGAAATGATGCTTAAGTAGACCACTAAAATAAGTCCCCTTCCTGGAAACAGTGTCCACAGGAAATATGGGATGTGACGCCTACACACGTTACCTTTTTCACTTCCTGTCATTTAGACTGCTGCATGTTTTGTGGTTTCTCTCTGACTGCACACAAACCTAACGAGTGCTAAAACTTCTTTTCTACCACTCCGGAGTGATTACATAGACTTTACAGAATTTACTATGAATTAGAAGTTACATGGATGAATATTCTTATTTGCAGACCATAATGTAGCACATTGTGTATGATACATATACATACATGTATATATATATATATATATATATATATATATATATATATATATATATATATATTTATATATATATATATATATATATATATATATATTTTTTTTTTTTTCTCACTCTCTCTTTTTTGCAGTCTCACTATGTTTAGAGTTCTTTCCACACGAAAATAGTTCTGTAGTGTTTCCCTACATTCACGTTTCTGACCCAGGGGTCTGAACACGCCTGAATGATATTTGATCTCCATGCTCGGGTCATGCATTGGCTCCAGGAATCTGAATGGAAGTGATATTTCAGAGTAAAGAAAATGACAAAGATGTGCTTAGGGAATATCTTCCAGAAAATATTTCAAATGTATTTTAGATTTCATACAGTGAGCAATCCAGCCAGCTCAGGATGCTTTTTATTTTGCTAGTTCACAAACAAGATGTGTCTACATACGTGTCTACTTCCAGCCTTGAGGGACAAGCAGTCATTGTTGTGGTTTCTGCATTGTAGGCGTGTATATATTTTACTAGCTGCGATAGAGATCTGGGTCTCTGATGTATGACAGATTTCTCTCAGGCCTAAACCACCATATATTACAGTTCATTTTTTAGAAGGAGAATGCTCACTGCTCATGTAATTTAATCCTTGACCATGCTTAATCTGCTGTCTACGAAAAAAAACAACTTTTTTTTGAAAATTATACTGGGATGAAAGCAATGAATTTTAACCCCTGAAAATCCCAGGAGCCGTCAGCGGATCCAGAGCTTCTCCCTCTAGGGCTGGGCAATATGACAATATACAGGGTGTCCCAAAAGTCTCCATATATATATATATATATATATATATATATATATATATATATATATATATATATATATATATATATATATATAGGCAAAAATTAACACTTTTCCAAACAATATTAAGGCATCTTAAGGCAACGATTCAGTTGAATCGAAGTCGAAGAAGTGCTTCACGTTATGAAAGAAAAATGCATTATGTTTTCCACAGTGTGCGTCTGATGTAGCACAGGACAGCTTGTGATTAATTTCGATTTTCCAGCCAGTGCAAATTCTGCCTTCGAAGCCACAGAACAGCAACACAAGCAAACAATTAGTCTGAGAATGGAAGAAGAATAAAGTGAAAGATGGTTTTCTAAACTGTGTCATGATTTGCTGTTGATGGATTGGAAATCCAGTAGGCGAAAAAAAAAAAAAAACCTTTTTTACATCTCTATTGAATTACAAGTTTCATCCCTTGGGCAGTAGAAGCACTAAAGATGAGCTGTGCAGTTTGGAAGTTTTAGTGTCAGTGGAAAGTTTGGAAAAGCCAACGTTAGAAGAATCACAGCAAAGGAATTTCAATATGGAAAAGTAATGCAGCATCTGCTGGGGAAATCCCATGACAAAATTCATACTCAATACTGATGTCCGCTTTAAAGGAAAAGCCCACCCTGAAACACATTAAATGTGTTTGTGTTGAAATATTTGTGATGTCCTTGGCAATGACAAAGCTAATTTGTTGGTCGATGCTGTATTTCATGTGAGAAGTTAGCCGTTGTGGGCCGCTCTGATGTCACGTTGCTAGCGCGGTTACAATGGCGATTAATAGGAGAAGAAAATCCCACACAAAAACACCATTTGTTTAGTAGGACTAACCCCTAAATTTGATTTGATATATAACACCTCTGACCTTTAACATTTGTTTTCTGCGTGTGTGTGTGTGTGTGTGTGTGTAGGCTGAGGGCGAAGTCGCTGCTCTGAACCGCAGGATCCAGCTAATCGAGGAGGAGTTGGACCGAGCCCAAGGGAGACTGAGCACTGCGCTCCAGAAACTGGAAGAAGCAGAGAAAGCAGCTGATGAAAGCGAGAGGTGAGTACGCACACGCACACGCACACACACACACACACACACACACAGACAAAGGTGTGTGTGTGTCGTCACAAAATTATTTCCACTTCAACACATAATAGTGTTAGGAATGTTGTGTACACTGGATGTGAACTGTGTGTGTGTACAGAGGTATGAAGGTGATTGAGAACCGTGCTATGAAAGACGAGGAGAAAATGGAAATGCAGGAACTACAGCTTAAGGAGGCCAAAACCATCGCTGAAGATTCTGATCGCAAATATGAGGAGGTGAGAATCTTTCTTTCTCACATGCTGCTGCAATTCTAGAACAATTTTTTTTCCCCACTGCACGTTGAAAAACAGGAACAGGCCCCAACAGGGTTCAAATTCCACCAACTTGAGAGACGTCACTCGAACGGTCCCAGTGACAGTAAAAGTGACTGCATCATTATTTCATGGACTTATTGATGTGAAAATGATATTGATGGCGATGTTATCAATGCACTAAAGTCAGTAAAATACACCACATTTATATTTAACCCCATTTTCTCCCAATTTGGTCATTTGCTTTTTCCCACACACTAGCTAGCGCTCCTCTACCACAAGACTACAGCTAGCATGTGCTTCCTCTGAAACACACGAATTCAGTCACTGCTATGGTGAAAGCTCTTACTGTCCTCATCCGCATAAACAAGCTCACTGATGCCCACAGATGCCTTTCCCAGTGAGCAAGTCTGTGCTGTTGGATTCATCGATGGGATTTGATGTGACTTGCTATCTCCCGAACACTTTTCTGTCGCACCGCTTGGGAGCCAAAATACTCTGTTTTATTATAAGAAATGAATGAAAAAGTATAATATGTGTTTCAGGCCAGGCTTCAGGACCAGGCCTTTTCCATACTGTATAAAGTAGCAGAATGTTTGGCACCAAAAACTGTGCTTTTTCAGCTTCAGAATCAAAAAGGAACAACGTTAATCCAAGCACGACCAACATGGATCATTTTAAAATATTGAAAAATATTGTCGATAATTTGTAATGGACATCCAGCTAACATTTCAAAGTAGAATGTTAAATGTAAAGTAAATACTACTTACTCCAAAACGCTGACGTAATTGTTTTTTACTGTCATCATTGCGACTATATGAATTGTCTCACCAGTTGGTGGAACATTAACTAAATATGAACCCAAAGTGTCGTTGGCCCACTTGTGGAATATGCAGTGGAAAATCGCCTAAACCATGTAGCATCTGGGTTTTATGCGGACTAGTAATGTAGGTAAATAACACACACACACACACACACACACACACACAAAAACTTTCTCAAGTTGTGAGAAAACTGTTGCTAGGCAACTGAAAAATGTAGCCACCCAGCATGAACTTGCTAATAAAAGATTTAGCTAGCAATTAGCTGTTGTATTAGATATAATATACTGATATAGACAATGTAAAGGTGTAAGGACAGTGAAGACAACTCAAAACTGTCTGGAATATCAACATTTCTCTCAGATATGTTGATAAATTACTATGAAAAGACTGTTTACAGCAAACAAACAAACAAAAACAAAACATTTAAAACAGCAACTGCTAACCAAACAATCTGTGAGCTCCGCCATATTGAATTTTGAACTGAATACCACAAGAATGGGCCAGTCATATAAATCTTTACATAAACATGCCTTTACGTGTGTGTGTGTGTACTGTAGGTGGCTCGTAAGCTGGTGATCATAGAGACTGAGCTGGAGAGAGCAGAGGAGAGAGCAGAGGTTTCTGAACTGTAAGTACACTGTTTAAAGAGCACATGAAAATTGCAACCAGAAATCCAGGTGGGTGAGAATTTCTCTTTATCTTCTCTACAGCAAAAATGGAGATCTGGAGGAGGAACTTAAAAATGTAACTAACACCCTGAAGTCCCTTGAAGCCCAGTCGGAGAAGGTATGATAGTCATGTGTATTTGTGTATGTGCTGTGTGTGTGTGTGTGTGTGTGTGTGTGTGTGTTGGTGGTGGTTCTATTACATGACCTTTTGAGTGGCTGTTTCATCACAGTACTCGGAGAAAGAAGACAAGTACGAGGAAGAGGTCAATGTTCTCAATGAGAAACTGAAAGAGGTGAGATGAATTCAAATTCCTTTAAGGACTTGCTCTGTGCTTTATTGAGTTTGTGCCAATGTCTCGTATGTGTTTGTTTTTTTTCCTCCTATTTCTCTTTGCAGGCAGAGACACGTGCTGAGTTTGCAGAGAAAACTGTGTCCAAACTGGAAAAGACTATTGATGACCTGGAGGGTAAGAAACACATCCCACCTCACGCCTGTTCACTCTAGTCTACTAATACTACATGCAGACTAATAATCTTAGACTGCTCGGTTAGAGCAATAAACCTTCATGTACACACCTAAATCAGAATATAGCAACCCAATGAAATGTAGATCGGATTATCGCCAATAATCTGCTCAATAGAAAAGCGCTTCGGGTTGTGTTCACATCAGAACGTGGAAAGAAATCTGATCTCAGTGACTGGTTGGTGGTGTCAAATGGGCTGGTTTGAGTATTTCAGAAACTGCTGATCTCATGGGATCAACTGTGCAGTTTGGGTGCCCACTGTAGCCTCGGATTCCTGTTCTTGGCTGACCGGAGTGGAACCCAACGTGGTCTTCTGCTGTTATAACCCATCTTCCTCAAGGTTTGACTTTCTGAGATGCTTTTTCTGCTCACCACGGTTGCAAAGAGCGGTTCTTTGAGTTACCAAAGCCTTCCTGTGAGATTGAACCAGCCTGGTCATTTACCTCTGGCCTCTCGCATGAATAAGGTGTTTCCACCCATAGAACTGCGCCTCACTTTTTTTTGCACAGTTCTATGTAAACTTAAAGACCCAGGAAATCAGCAGTTTCTGAAACATTTAAAACAGCCTGTCTGGCACCAAAAACCATGCCACTGTCAAAGTCACTGAAATCAATCAATCAGTTTTCCCCTTCTGAGGAAGCTCTAACTGAAGCTCCTGACCTGTTTAAAATCTGCATGATTATATGCATTGCACTGCTGCCACATGATTGGCTCGCTGGATAATTATATGAAGGAGAAGATGTAGAGATGTTCCTATTAAACGTTCCACTGGGTGTACATCGCTGTGAAAAACTCTTTTGCTGTTTTTGTGTATAGTTCATACTAAATAGTTTCAGAAATGAAAACAAAATCTAAGCTAAAACAAAGGCAAACTGAGTAAACAGACAATACAGTTTTTAAATGATTACGTTATTTATTGAAACAAAAAAGTTATCCAATACTAACTGGGTCTGTGTGAAAATAAATTTGCCCCCCCCCCCACCTGCCCGCCCTCGTAGTTACTAATTCCCCAAATCTGTGAAACTGCATTCATAATAGGGTTCAGCTGGACTAGACGCAACCAGGTCTGATTACTGCAAACCCTGTTCAATCAAATCAACACATAAATAGAACATTTTCAACAGCATGAAGTTGGTTAAAAGTTCTTACCCAGTAACACACTATGCCAAATTTGAAAGAAATTCCAAAAATGATGAGGAAGAATAAGAAAGATTTTTTTTTTAATGAACAAATGTATAGCCAGTGGTTTCCTCCTGATTAGCAGAAATTTCCACCATGATGTCATGAGTACTGTTTGACTAGGGCAGGTTATCAGATGGAATTTAACCTTTGCCTGCTGTATGGCATTTTATCATCATTAAGGAGTGGAGGTCATGCTCTTTCGAGAAACCAGACAAACCAACCTGATTGTGTAGTTTGTACAGAAAGATGGTTAACCCTTAAACCTTATTGTACTTATTACTTATTGTACTTATTTTGTTTCACTTTCTGTTTGTCTCAACATGCATGAAATTCATAATAATCTTTTCATCACTGTCTTATGATTCAACTTTTTTTTTTTCTTTTCTTTTACAATTTCTTTCCCTCTTCCTTCTGCTGATTCTCTTCTCCTATGGGCCCCTGACCTTTAACCTCCAGATGAATTGTACAATCAGAAACTAAAAGTGAAGGCCATTTGCGAAGAGCTGGATCTCGCCCTAAATGACATGACTGCCTTATAGATGAATCTTCAGCAGCACATTGTGTCGGCGATGCTTGACGTGGCAAACAAAAGTGCCTTAAGTCTCATACCTATTTGCAATTTGTTCCATTATTTAAAAAAAAAAAAAAATGCACACCACACAATATAAGCGCTACTGAAGCACTGAGAAGTGGAGATTCGTTACAGAGCTCTGGATCGCCTCTGACCCAGTTCACAAGCTGCTATAGTGCATAAACTCTGCTTCGGCTTCTGAGTCGATTCAACGGTGCGCTTTCTCTTTGTCTTTTTCTTTTCCTCTGTCCTTTTCTTCTCTATAAGTGCCTGGAGTCTGTATTACAGTGTTCTGGAGTCTGGCTTAAATACCAAAGTCTTAATAAAGAGCTTAATAAAGATCCAGTAACTGTGTGTAAGAAAATAAAGATTCTTTTCACCTTCTCTTTTCTCTTTCCACTGCCTCTTTCTGTTCATCATCTGTAGCCTTTCCTTCCTTTGTGAAACTCTTTTCAGTCATATTTTCAGTCATCCTGGTTGTTTAAAATGTCTCATAGTAGAAATGAGGGTGTGTAATAAACCAAATATACTTGTGAACAATGTGAATATTTGCAGTACACCAAAGATACACACATGACATATTGGGCCAGATTTCCAAATCTGCAGCCTAAAGGTGCGTTCACACGTACAGCGACTTGCAGTGATAAAGCGACCGGAGACCATTCATTTTCAGTGAGAGCTGGCGACTTCAGACGGCATGAGCGACGGCGACCGTTGGCGACTAGACGTCGACGTGTCCAGCGACGCGACAAAGTTGAGAAAGGTTTCACTTTATGCAAATTTGGAGCGACTTGATGCAGCGACTACCAATGGGAGTGAAGACAGTAGAGCGGACGTGATCCGTAGCTTCCCGTACTCACTGGCAGAAGCGGCGCCATTAGGATCGTAGCAGGTTTAAAGCAAAATTAATTAATTAATTAATAAATTGAAAAATAATAATAAAAGAAATAATAAAGAAACACTCACTTTTTGTTGCAAGCGAGCAAAATCCCAGTGTAGCTCCTATCTTGGGTAAGTATCCGGCTTGTCGCTGCTTCGGCGCCCGGGAACAAGCAGCACCAAGCCGGACACTTCACCCAGGAAACACAGAGGCCACGGCCGAAGAGCTGTGGTCCGGCTCCCTGTCACCATCGAACATATAGCGAATGATACCCTGATGGTGATGCTCACTTTACTGAGATAGGAGCTACACCGGGATTTTGCTCAATTACAACAAAAACTGAGTGTGTTTCATTATTATTATTTTGCTTTAAAAGCACTAAGGCCATAAACTAAGCTAAACTAATTGTCCTGGGCTTTTGCCGCAGATAGATGGCCACAATGGTGAAGAGCACACACTGCTTCTCGTAGGATATGATGCATA
Organism: Ictalurus furcatus; assembly: GCF_023375685.1. Classification (NCBI taxonomy): domain Eukaryota; kingdom Metazoa; phylum Chordata; class Actinopteri; order Siluriformes; family Ictaluridae; genus Ictalurus; species Ictalurus furcatus. The sequence goes on from NC_071274.1 coordinate 19,418,139, forward strand.
TATACACTGGTGAATTTTATATAAGATCGCTCTCCCTCTAGAATGTTTCATTTTAGCGGGAAGAAAACTGGTTTGTCGTCAAAAGTGGAATGCTAGTTGCGCCACCCATGTTACTATGGCAACCAGGAGTAGGAACGCCTACTGGCGACTTCATAATACAGCGACTGGCGACTTGCGATAAAATCGCTGTATGTGTGAACGCACCTTTAGCTATCTCCGTAGTCAAACTGTAAAAGAGCTTCTTATAGCACTCACCAGCAACGTTTCAGCAACGTTCTGTGTCATATTAATGAGAAACCCAACGTAGAATGGAGCTAATGTTGGACTCAAAGCTCCAGAATGCAATGCATTTATGCTTTGGAGGAGGTACAAGAGCTGGACAGACTGAAGGACCAAAGTGCGTGAACATGAGTTTATGTATATATTTTCCCAAAACAGCAAACTGTAGAGCCAGTATTATCGATTTATCCAAATACTGTGTCTGTGTTGATTGATCTAACATAATGACGTTGTCGGTGTGGCGTCATACTCTGAACGTTGAGGTTGAAGACACCCTTCTGAAATTCTGAGTAGGAATTCCCAGTCAAGGGGGCGTTTTCTTTTTTCCTAATCTGAGGTTGGAAATTTCTATAATAAATTTCAACCTTTTAGTCCCACGGGCATTATGGGTAGCATTGTGGGTAGTGTAGGAAACTGTTAACCAACGTGAAAAAAAGATCAAAATGATGAAAGGAGTTTCTCAACCCAGAATTTCATTACAATCTAGATCTTGGTGCCATCGTAGGTTTAATCCGAGTCAATCAAAGATTAAAGTTTGAAAAAACAAGTATGGTCACCTAGACAACAGATTTGGAGTTTACTCTGGTGGTTTCGCAATAGATCACACCTCCAGAGCCCGGGGTCTTTCTTCAGCTCATGATGTCACAGGTGTGAATATTTCGAGGAATTCCCCTTTAACTGGTAGCTTCACGAATGCCCGCAAAATGACTTAAAGGTTACAACAAAGTACGTTAGTATTTCTTGCGTTCTGTCATTCCTGGATTGAACTTTGGATCAGATTTCCATAAGATCAGTTGCATGTTGCGTATGGTGGTATTCACAGTACAGAGTTACGTGAGGTTGCTTACTGAATGAATAAATGTTTCTTTCAGAGAGCCTACGGAACGCAAAAGAGGAGAGCCTGAGGCTGAACCAAGTCTTGGATCAAACAATTCACGAACTCAACAGCTTGTGAATAAGAAAAAAATGGAAACCATCACAACAAACAACATTCCACATTTGTGTGTTTGTGTGTGCGTGTGTGTGTGTGTGTGTGTGAAGGATTGGGTGTGTTTGTGGTTACGTTTTACTGCTCTATTGTGTTGCCTGAGTCATGCTTTTCTATTTTTATTCCTCATCCACCTACACTTTTTCTTTGTTGCCAAATGACCCATTATTATATGTTATAACCCAAAGGTGATGAAGTTAATGACTGATTTGAAATGCTTTTGATGATGTTCACACCTGCCATGCCTAATACTCAACCTCCAACTTTAACCAGCATATTATGGGCATATTCCACACATCAACGCAGCCTTGGGGCCCCGTCCCTCCCCTACGCCTGGGACAGCTTCCCCAGTTACAAACCACATCGATAATGTTCCCAGCATTAATGTGTCCATTCCACATTCCTGTATTTATTTATTTCACATTCACACCCATCAGGAGTCTATGAAACTGCGCTCAGGTTTCATAAAAGTGGCATTCAAAGGAAGGAAAACATTTCTAAAGCATTATTCACAAAATTTACACTCAAACAATTCAGGTTATATTCGATTAGATCTACAGATTTGATGCGTGATGTGTTTAGGGGATTTTTTGTTTGTTTGTTTGTTTGTTTTTTTTACATTCAATGGTTAATATGAAGTCACTGAAAAGTGTCAAATTATTATTATTTTTTTTTTTTACTTAACTGCTTTTCTGGAAATGACGGATCTGTTTTGTACTTTTTAAACGACAATAAACTTTTCGACTTTTGTTCATTTTCACAAAAGGTCTATTTCTATTGTCATGAATGAGAGCACTGCATGATTAAATGATTAAAGACTGAAAAAGTCGCTTGATTAAAAAATTGCGGGGGCGGGGGGGGAAATTACAAATCAAATGCACAGGTGAGTTTTTTCTTGAATGATATAATATGCTTTAGTGATGCAACCTCTTTATGTATTTTTATATATAGAATTAAAATATATCAGGACCACTAATACATGCCATTTGTAGCAATTGGACACTATGCCTCTTTGATATGCTTTAAGTGTCTTACAAGTGAATATTATTTTTTTTTTAATGTATTTTCAATATAAAGCATTGATCTTTTTTTAAGGCTTTCAATGTTCAACATATCTTTAGCCTTGCAAAGTAACACTTTTTAAAAAAGTATAATTTGTAGCAATTAGATTCATTCATCTCATTTCCACATATTTCATTAATATGCTTTGAAATTTTGGACCCAAAAGGAAAATTGTTGTGTACATGAATATTATTTTTTAATAGAAATAATCCATCCATAGCATGAAATTATATATATATATATATATATATATATATATATATATATATATATATATATATATATATAATAAAGAAACTACAGCATCTATCCCTTTTTAAGGTAACGTGTTAAGTTCAACGTGCAATGTTTCAGTTTCCTGGCTCTCCCTTTGCACGTCCCAAACCGCATTTTGCTGCACTTACGAGTACGCTAGAATTAGTGCACTAGTACGTGTTACCGTAGTTGACTCACTTGGCAGTAGGGCGCTGTGCGGTTCGGGACGGAGCCTGGGAGAGCCTCTGCTCTTTGCTCTGTGCTGTTGAGTACGCGGCGCCACTTAGAAAATTTGCCGGGCGGGATTTCCGCAAATTATCAAGTATGGCGAAGACTTACGATTATTTGTTTAAACTGCTGCTGATCGGGGATTCAGGAGTCGGGAAGACCTGCGTGCTGTTCAGATTTTCAGAAGACGCGTTTAACTCGACTTTTATCTCAACTATAGGTGCGTTCATTCTTTGGGTTGTTTATGAACTCCTTTGACAAGTGACATATTCAGCGCTAGCTTAGCTAAACGCTAGGTGCTCGCTCCCTAGCTAGCTAGCTAGCTGTGTTACTGACTAATTCTTTCTTTACACATGTACTTGGATTAACTTGTATTCTAGCCAGTTGCTTTTTTTGTTGTTGATGTTGTCTTCTTTTAACATCTTTTCCCCCTTGGAATAACACTCTAAATATGTGTCAGTTTCCTTGGTTACCTAGTTTCGACTACCTGTTAGCTAGTTTACCCTGCCTAGCTTCAACTTGTTAGCTAGCTAGCTAGCTAGTTAGACCTTCTTGCTAGGTTGACGCACCAAACATTATTCTTTGCCTATAACGTATCAAGAATTGCCCGTACCGTTGTTCAAATGGGTCTGAAACCGAACTTTATTTTCAGTACTAATATATATATATATATTTGTTTATTAGCTTAATTCAGCATTAAGTAGCTGCTTAGCATGAGCCTGTAGATAGACTTAGCGTCTCCATGCTATCATTACGGAAGGACTGAAGTTAGCTAACCTGGCTAGTGAGTAAGCAGTATTTGCTTAACTAGATATTAACTTCAGCTGTTTAAGAGGAGTTGGGGACGCTAAAAACGAATAATATTTTTAGTTTAAGATTTCTCTTGTAACTTAAAGAAGTTTGTATTTGGTGTGTCATTTTAAAAATAAGAATAATGATTTAAAAAAAAAAAAAAAAAAAAAAAACTAACTGAAGTTCCTGAACTAGTAAACCTTCTTAGCTTAAACGTGAGCTAAGTACAACCCACTTTATCAATTCAGGTTCATCCGATGCATTTTAACAGTTTATTTATTTTATTTATTTTATTGTGTGTAAGTAAAACATAACTAGTGCAAATATCTAGACGATATTTATCATTCTATATGTATTCTTTAGTATCAATTAAAGAATGAAGTATCTCAAGTATTAGAACATACATCTTTGTGTGTGTGTGTGTGTGAAGTTGAGAAAGTGTTTTAATCACACATCAGAAGTCATGATCAGTATTCGAGGAAGTGAACAGTATATCGGCTCTGTCGAGGCTTGTTGCTGGCATCTTTACACTTTGATAAACAGAAGAATCGGACGTATGAGCGATCATCTGTCCAGCCGAATGTTTACACCTTGCTTGTTGTCTTGCAGGTATCGATTTCAAGATTAGGACGATAGAGTTAGACGGCAAGAAGATCAAGTTACAGATATGGTACGTATGTTTCAGTCTCCCGCTCTAAGGCCTCACGTGAACTGTCAGCTGATTCGAGTTCCTTTTAAACATAAATACGCAGGTAACGTGGAAGGCTGACGAATCGGCAGGGCTTCGGATAATCCTCGCTTTGTCCCTCAAGGCATTTGACATGCATTTCTTGCTCACAAAAGGTTGGTTAATTACATAAGGAGGCGTGACGTTTAAGGAAAACAATCAACGACGGGGTGGTGCGATGCGGCTCGTCACAAAGCCGAGTTACCTCCACAATCCCGATCTTTATTATAATAAAGCTAATAACTGTACATCCCGTTATCCGGTGATTTATTTCTCTTGGCATTTATTTAAGAACATACTTTATCCTTAACACTAACACTTCATGTTAATGAGACGAGTCAGTTCCTGTTATCACTTACGTTATAGCAGCTCTAAAGTCCCCGTAATGTGCCTTGAAACGCACAGCGTTATTCGGTGTGTTGGCGTGATTTCCACTGAAACAGGAAGTCAGGGCGGGACATATCGAGTGGCTCCTCCACCTTTTTAAATATCCAGTGCAGCGTTTAGTTTACTTCTCAGCCCGGGCTAAAGGAGCGGTCACACTAAATATTCGGCATGCTAAAATGTCTTCGGAGGCCGCTGCGAATACGGGCAGCGATTTGATTTTACAAATCAACAATGTACGCAGTGACGCCGCAATCCAGGCAGCTTCTCTTTTGATGTTGATTTTTTATATTCTTTTAAAGCCGCGTCGTGTAAAACGGGATGGTACGACACCGCTATAGTCGGTGCTTCCTCCATCTTGGATTTTCTGAAGCGATCACGCCGTGACGCGTAGATCTTCAACTGCTCACGTGTCTTCGCGTGATACGAATTCGCTGGTCAGATTTCACCAGAGTTGAACTTTGGAACGCGGCGAAGCTTGTTCGCGGGAGCTTGTGTTTCCGGTCTCCGGCTTTCGCGTGCGTACGAACGGACATCGACAGGATGAAAAGTGTGGCATGACCGCACCTTAAGCCATACTTTACAGCTTGTACATGGAAAAATGCCTGTCAGAAAGCAGTGAGCTGGCCCAAATACCTTGGGTTCGAACATTTCTCTCACTCAACAATGGCGATTTCGGCAAGGTGATTTTTACAACGTTGGGGATGGGACACTTATACAGATACTAGAGATTATGCATTTGATCGGATAGAAAATCCGATGAGACTGAAGTGAGGAATGAGGTCATCGAAATTGGTGATCCGTATCGGTGATGGGGACAGAATGTAAATTTTGAATGCATGTATCTTCTAAATGCTACTTTTGTCATCGTTTTGGAGCACACTAGCTGTTGCTATAGAAACGATAACATGTTTTGTTTAGTAGTTTCGCTTCACTTTACTGCGTTTCACCAACACCACGGACTCCGAACAGACTAGATGCATCAGTTTGAATTAAATGCAAGGGGGAAGAGATGCATAGTTTATCAACAAATCAACAGTTATTGAATAAAAAAAAAAATTCCGTAAATCCATTCTGTTTTCATCTACAAATTTTTGTCAAGCGGTCATCAATTTACTGATTAGACCAGCGAGGCTAAATAAAATGAAAAATCCGCTCTGTGAGCTAACGCCTCTAGCTCGTCTCTGGTCCGATTAGGGCTGGGCAATATATCGATAATATCGATATCATGATAAAGGATTTCATGTTAGACTTTTCGTGATTGTTGGTATGTTGATGTATTTTTTTTTTAAATGTTTTTAATAATTACAAATTAAACAGTACTGAATGGATATCGTTGATTTGAGGTAATTTTTTCGAAAAAAGTAATCATCTTGGACTTTGTAGGCATTAAAGAAAACTATCGCCAAACTTAGTTTAACATTTTTTGTTGTTGTCTTTGTTTATTTTACTACTGTTTTGCGGCCAGTTAGTTAACTAAACTATATATCGTGATACGCATCGTGTATCGTAGAAATGTCCTCAAGTATCGTGCTATGATATTTGTGTCATATCGCCCAGCCCTAGGCCCGATTGAGCTGTTTTTAAGCTAAACAATTTACATAAACGCATGTGAGAGGTTAAGTCACAACAGAAGATCTGCTACAGAAACCATGCTGGTTAATTTTATTTTATTTTTTTTTTTACAAAATTAGACTTAATGTGTTTGAAATATTTAATCATAACGCATTTTAAAACTACATTGTCTCCGTTGCGAGGGTGATTATTATGAAGTTAAACAGCGATGCAGTTACTTCATCTGCTAGGAAATCCAGTGCAGTATTACAAAGATTTAATAACTATACTCATTCCTAGGAGTCATGCTGTAATGCAGTGCAGGTTACCCAGCATGCATCAGCAGACGTGGAGATGATGATTCTGGGCAACGAATGTGAATGTCTTGAGAAATGTCTCGGGTCTTTCTAAACCGTTTCTCATGTGATCGCTTTCTTTGCGGCAACTACAAATCTGCATTTACGATCAGCTCCTGTAATTGTCCTGAAATTCATTTACAATGTGCCGGGTGTTTTGGTTGACATTAGGCTAAATGTATATTTGATGCATACGAAATGTTTAGATGTTTTTTTTGTTTTTTTTATGTATGATATCAGTTTTATTTTCAGATTACTTGTATTGAAATATGGCAGTGTTAATTGTGATTTATTTAGGACTTTACCATACATCTGTAGCTCTTACTAAGGAAGTGAAATGATATGGATCCTCAATCTCATGGAGCTTTACTTTGTAATATGCAGGGACACGGCAGGACAGGAGCGATTCAGGACAATCACAACGGCGTATTACAGAGGCGCTATGGTGAGTTCATGAACATAGTGCATTTTTGTAATGTTGCGTTTATAAATAATCTATTTAATCACACGCTTGTATTCAATAATGTGATCAGGGCATTATGCTGGTGTATGACATCACCAATGAAAAGTCCTTCGACAACATCAAGAATTGGATTAGAAACATAGAAGAGGTGAGGATTACTGATCAAATAAATACTGCACAAAATAAATCATTTCATTCGTATCATTTATAACTCAACTCTTTGCATCTTTACCCAGCATGCATCAGCAGATGTGGAGAAGATGATTCTGGGCAACAAATGTGACATCAATGATAAGCGACAAGTTTCCAAAGACAGAGGAGAGAAGGTGAGTGAGGGGGACAGACGCAAGTTAGCCGTTACGATGTCCTTCCGTGTGTGACTTTAATTTAATTTATTTATTTTCATTTTTATGAATAATAATAAATCACAAGACTGACATTGCTTGTCTCGCACACATAGATTTTTGATTTCAGGCTTGAGAAGTCTCTTTGACATACTGAGCATAGTTTACTGTGATTATATTATTATTATTAGTAATTTGATAGACATGCAAGACATGCTGACTCATTCGATCCACACATGAATCTGGATTGATTGATGGGTATTTTGAACACTTCACAATAATATTAACTGCGACCCTTGTTGACCCGCCCCCTCCTCCCTAGAACTCCTCTCGATTTTCCCACTTTAAAGATTTGCTGATGTAGCCACTAAAATTTTGTCCGAAAGTAGTCGAAAATGGATAAAAAATGTGAAGAAGAAAAATGACAAAAGTCTCAAATCTAACACTTTACAGTAAAATCTTTAAACCAAATATAAAATCTAACACTGCTAGGATTTTTTTTCATCAGCAATGTTGGCATCGTTGCTAATGATTTAAGACTGCTGTGTCTCCTCTCTACAGCTGGCGTTAGAGTATGGCATCAAGTTCATGGAGACGAGTGCGAAGGCCAACATCAACGTGGAAAATGTGAGTCAAGTGTACAGACCCTATCTTCCACACGTATTCATATAGCCTTTCTGTAATGTAAAGCATAATCTGAGCTCGATTACTGACACTCCTCTGGTGAAACTAATGTGATTTGACTCATCACCTGAGGGAAAGACATTTGTGAAAATGACCACAGTTGCACACATCAGCATTACACCACAGGCGTTACACTCGCAGACATGAGTTTAGATAGATTACCATGAGGGTGATTTAAACAGGATGAATATTACTGATGTAGCTCTTTCTTCAGGAAAGTACAAATGGTAATATCTTTTACTCTTTATATAACATTTTATTCCCCATCTGTACTAAATTAAAATCTGATCTCATTAGTAATCACTTAAATTACAGCTTTGAATGGGTATAAGACACGCTTCCTTCAGTTCTGTCGGCATACGATTACTTTAGGGACATTAATGACTAGGCATTTGTACTGCCTGATTCCGTGCACAGATAATATTTTATACGTCTTATTTCACAAGACGCAATATACATCAGCTTGGTCTGGTTATCAGTAGCAGCCCGGCGTGTTGGTAATGATTCACTTTCATTTCCGCATGGCAACCGCTGTTGTTGTTGTTTGAAAGCATAATAATTATTGAAACCACTGCAGCCAGTTCATTTATCAGTCATTATTAATGTTTATATTTATGTGAAATAAAGAAAAACATGATATCAGGCTAATGAAAAATGGGTTTCTGTGTCACAGTTCATTAAAAAGTGAAGTATGAGTCAGGAAGGAGAACTTCCTTTTTTCTCTCTCTCTTTTTTTTTTTTTTTTTTTTTAATGCTTCTGATTGCAAACTATGACGTTGTGTTGCTCTACTTTTAGGCATTCTTAACACTCGCCAGAGACATTAAAGCGAAGATGGACACGAAACTGGTAGGACCATTTCTCATTTTTCATCACTGACATTGATCATACCAGATATTAAAATGAATAACTGTAACTTATTCAGAGTTGACTGTGATGCTTTTTCATCACAGGCAGCTCTGGATAATTAAAACCTTTCTCCACTGCACACAGTGCCAAAACTTTTGGCACCAGAAATCTGGAACTAGAACGGGATCTTTATGAAGGATTTCAGTTTTATGTTTGCGTGTATATATACAATACAGAAATGTTGACCTGAGAAGAGCTCTAATCAGCAAATTAACTCAAAACACCTGCAAAGGTTTCCTGAGGTTATAATCTCTCAGAATTCAAGATAATGTGAGGCCAAATGTCTGAAACTTGAAGTTGAACCGAAAGTGGAACTTTTCAACAGGATAATGATCCTAAGCACACTGGCAAATCCACCAGGGAACGGCTCAAAAAGAAGAAATGGAGGGTTATGGAATGGCCTAGTCCAGGGATTTCCAAACTTTTCCAGGGCAAGGCCCCCCAAATGGCATTAACATTTGACCGAGGACCCCCTTTTGCAAGATGTCTTTAAAACACATTAAAAATACAGACTTTTGAATATATCCCCCTTTTTTTTAATTAATAATCACATCTTACAACTTTACATTACATTAGGAATTGATTGTGTGTGCGCGTGGGGTTGTCTGAGAGTGAGAAAGAGAAAATCATGTATTTATTTTTCACACCAAATTGTTGAGGCCCCCCGGGCGCCCCTGGCGGCCCCCACTTTGAAAACCACTGGCCTAGTCAGAGCCCGGATTTGAATCCCATTGAAATTTTATGGGGGGGATTTCAAACGGGAAGTACACGCAAGAAAACCCTCAAACATCTTGCGACTGAAAGAATGTTTATTGGAAGAGTGGACAAAAATTCCAGCGAGCCGATGTCAGGGACTGGGGGACAATTATGCAAAACGCCTACAAGAAGTTATTTCTGCTAAAGGGGGCAATACTAGTTCTGAGGCCAAGGGTGTACTTAGTTTTTCCACAGAAGAATATCCCATCTATTGATATTTCTGCTGAATAAGTGATTGAAAAAGCTCATTTTTCTTGTGGTTTTGTTCAAGTCAACGTCATGAATAGCCACTGTTTCAAAGAGGATCAAATGTTAGCTGGTGTGTGTTAGCTTATTAAAGCTTTGAGATGCAGCAGAACAGAGTGGAAGTTGGGCTTTGGCTGTTTTAATCCATTTCCGTTTTTGTATCTCTCGCTGTAGGAGGGTAACAATCCTCAAGGCAGCAATCAAGGAGTGAAGATCACCACCGAGCAACAGAAAAAGAGCAGCTTCTTCCGCTGTGTTCTACTGTGAAGACCAAGGCCTTACTGTCCTCCACCCTGGGGCTGAACTCAACTGGACTGTGCTCTTGATTTTAGCACCTCTCTCTCTCTCTCTCTCAGCACCTCTCTGCTTCCAGCCCTAGTGCTGCTGGAGTGCTCAGCTCCTCTCATCTGCTTCCACTGATGCGTGGTTTCTTCCAGCTTACGGCCATTTTCCTGATGAGGCCATAGCAAGCTTGCCTAGTGTCTTTTTTTTCTTCTTCTTCTTTTTTTTTCTCCAATTATCATTGTCTTCATGACTAAAGATTGCACCATTAATAACACATTCCCATTTACTCTCAAGTCTTATCAGTCCTCTTTCTGTGCCACAGAAGTGGACAATTATGTCCTTCTGGGGTTGGAGAAGGGTCAAGGATCATTTCTCCCTGCTTTCCTTCATAGGAAATCACCAAACAGTATAGTTTACAGGAATCGCAAACAAACAGAAAAAGTTGTTGCTTCATTTTGCGCTGACATTTTTGCCCCATCGTGAACTTTTATGGTTCAATTTAAATGCAGTGAACAGTATTTATTTATTTTCCCCCAGAAGTAATGTAGCGTAGATGTTCTGATTTTGTGATCATTCAGCTGTGTAACCAACTAATAGAACAATGGGATTTTTTGCCTTGTTATTAACTGCCCACAAGAAAATATACACAAACCAACCTCAGCCTTTGGTTCAACGTTTCTAATGTCCGAGCTGCAGTGAAAAACCTGAATATTTACTCCGATCCAAGATTAGAAATTGAATTCAAGCCTTAAGGAAAAAAAAAACCCCCATGTATCTTTGTCATCTCTTTTTCAGTGTTGCCTTTTATATCGCGTCTGATTTTGCTTAGAAAAGCAGACGTGTTATTTACGCAACAGGAAACAGCTGGGTTTTTTCTTTCTCTTTCTCTAAGGTTTGACTAGACTCTTAACACACTCGTCACTTCATGTTAGATACCATAGATGGCATCAGGCACCCAGTAAGACATTCCCTGCCCATTTCCTGTGTGCACTTAAATTATTATAGTTCATATGACTGGACTTATCTGCACAGAGAACAGCTGCTCATATCATTTATGTTGGCAGCTGCTTCGTCTTCATCTTTGCTGACGTTATAAACGTGTATCTTAATCAGAGCTAGCAATAGGCCAGGAGAGCCGTTAACTTACCAGCGCTGAGAGACCTGTAATATTTAAAACAAAAACAAAAAAAGTGAAGGAATAGTTGCTTCTAGATTAGGAGTTTTATAAATACAGTGTTTTACAGTTTCTTTTCTGGGAAGCAGAGAGAGATCTCACCGAGACGAGCGCCGCTTTCTTTTGTTTCGATGAAAGCTTGAGATAATGAAAAGCTGGTTTGAATGAAAGGAACTTTAGCACTTTTTTTTTTTTTCCTTCCCTTCCCTTCCACCCCTTTCCAAAGAGTCTAAATGTATCTACTTCCTATATGAGTTTGTCCACGTCTCCATATCTCCCACTCCAGCCCACATCCTGTGTACCTCCTTCCTTTGAGATTTCCTAACATTCTGCCATTTGTCTTAATTACTAATACTTGATCTCTCATTATAGATCTATGCATTATGAAGGTGACATTTTTGACCTCTTGTATTTTTGCGTATTTCTTTCTCTCTCGCCTCCCTCTCTGCAGTAGGTTTTTTTTTTTCTTCCGTGACACTTCTTAAAGACATTCCCATAGTCTCTGTGTATTTTTTTTGTTTGTTTGTTTTTGTTTTTTTGCTTTTGTCAAGCGCTTTTGTGCAATTCAGTGACTCTTTAATAATAAGAGACTTGTATAGAGTGTATCGAGTGAGAGATGTAGTTTTCACCACTCAGTGTGTTTTACGTCAATAACCTGTAACGCAGCACTGGACCTGGCTTTGATGTGACCAGCATAACGGCTCGATCCAGCGGTTTCGTTTTATTTCCCCTTTCTGTGCACTCTTGTACAGATTTGGTCAAGTAAAAATATTTGGAGAGGAGACGATTTATTAAACTGGTAGTACTTCCTGAAGTGTCAGCAGTTTTGCCAGCTGCGTCAAGCCTCTTCAAGCAGTTAATACCGTTCGACTGTCAGATCTTTGTTTCTTTTATTTTATTTTGAATTCACTGTCCTTCATATCCTTTTCATTTCTTTTATACAAACGTTCATTTAATTTTTTTGATCGCGAGGTGAACGGGGAGAAGAAAGTTGTTACATTTTGGAAAAAAAATCAATAAAAACAACAAAAAAAGGAAAATTGTAAATAACACTCTAAAAAGAGATCTACTTTAATTGTACTGTACTTTCTAAAAAAAAAAAAAAAAAAATCATGTTGAAAAATTGTCTACAGTTTTGTAGATATCAGTGCTTTTGATTTATTAAAATAAGATTCTTTTAAGAAGTAAAGATTTTTTTTTTGTGGTTTTTATTTGTGCGTCGTCGTAATCTTTAGTAGTGCTGCTTCGTCGTCGAGAAAGGGAGCTGTTGGGATTTACAGGCCAGCGTCGAATCCTCTGTTCTCAGAAACAATACTCGTTTTCGTTAAAACAAAAGTCACGTTGAAATTAAAAAAAAAAAAAATGGGGAAACTAAAAGGCGAAGTGTAGATCGAGGAAGTGCAACATCTTGGTTTGATGCATTTAACTGTTGATTCATTGTTCTCAGAAGAAAAGTGCTGTAAAAGTCCAGGTGATGTATTTCCTCCATCTCCTCTTCGGTTTCCTGTGGTGTCTACATTCCGTCTGGTCAAAGAAAAGCTTTGTACTTTAATCCATTTGGTCCTCAAAGACTTGTCTTATATTCTGATATGGAAAGTGCTGGAAAGAAATGAGATGTTCAGTTTATCTCTGAGCCGAGTTTAAATTCCCACTGGTTTTAAATACCCAAAAAAGGGTTCATGGAATTGTTCACATTACCGAAGAAGCTTTGTTTTTAAAAATAAGGCCACTGGAATAACTAGAACTATACAGCTAAGATACAAGTCCGTCCAGTATTTCACAATGGGGTTTTTTTTTGTTTGTTTTCTGTGATTGTTGTGGTCCAAAATGTTTGTTTTTCAAAATTTGTGGAGATTTTTGTGCGCTTTTTTTTTTGAGGAAAACTACTTGAATTGGTGAAATTGCAAATTGAGCCATATCACCCTGCAGCTCTCGCCCGGTTTCACACTGAAGCTAAGCAGGGGTGAGCCTGACCAGTACCTGGATGGGAGATGTCCCAAAACTAAGCTTTCTGCTGGAAGTGGTGTTATTGAGGCCAGCAGGCAGTGCTCACCCTGCGGTCTGCGTGGGTCCTAATGCCCCAGTATAGTGACAGGGATGAGACGTTAAACCGAGGACCTGACACTCTGTGGTCGTTAAAAATCCATGGTGTCCTGGTGAAATTCCTCCATTGGCCCTTATCTATCATGGCCCCCTAATAATTCCCATCTCTGAATTGGCTACATCACTCTCCGCCCCTCTCCACTAATAGCTGGGGTGTGGGGGGTGTTCTGGCGCACTATGCCTAGTGTCGCATCATCCAGGTGGATTCTACACACTGGTGGTGGGTGAGGAGATTTCCCCCCATACAATGTAATTGAGGATTGTAGTGCCTAGAAAAGCTCTATATAAATCTAAGGTAATAATAATAATAATAATAATAATAATTAATATTATTTGCACTAAATTGTTTTTCACAGTGATGTTTGTTGGTAAATGAGACCTTTTAACCGTACTCGTTCAGCGCATGTGAATCGAAGAGGGCTTTGACTGATTGCACGTTGTGATGTCACATGGTGCATTGTGACATCACACCCTGCGTCTTGGCCCAAATCTGCGGTAATTTTTATTTATTTATTTGTTTATTTTTTGAAGCTCTTGCAAGATTGCGGCGTTTCCGTGATTTGAGTTAATCTCTGCAATTGCAAAATCCTGGAGGGACCGAGAGATACGTGAGTCACCGTTAAAGTTCTGTTCTTGAGCCTTACATGTGCAGTGGCTCTAACCTGAGGAAGTCCGGTGCTTTCACGATCATGTGCTGGAAATCCTCCAGTGACAGACGGCCATCGTTGTCCATATCGGCTTCGTCGAGGACTTTTTCACACACCATCCTCACTTCATCTTCGGTCAGTTCGTTCCGCGTAAGCTTGTTCAAGGTCTTCTCCAGGTCCGATTTACAAAGGAAGTCATCGTTGTTAAAGTCTTAGAAAGGGAAAGATGGGAATAATGAAATGACATTCTTTTAGGCCTTCCCTAAATTTTGCCACAAAGTTGGAGGCCCATAAAGGTCTAGAATGCCTTTATATGCTGTGGCATTACAGTTTCTCTTCACTGGGACTAACAGGCCCAAACCTGTTTGACCAGTATGACAATTCCCCTGCGCACAAACCGATCTCCATGTAGGTTTTGATTTGCCAAAGTTTGAGTGGAAGAACTCGAGTCCTTCACAGAGCCCGGACCTCAACCCCACTGAACATCTCCATATCAAGGTCATGCCTTTGGAATAGGATGTGTACATTACTATATGCAAAACAAACCTACATTACATATATAAACCAAATCAGATCTATTTTCATAGCAGTTCACTGCCAATGCTAGCTAGCTAGCTACCATGACCTACCAGACAAAATCTCTGAGAGGACATGGATCAAACATAACAAATATCATCATGTATTGCTAATGCTAGCTAGATTGCTAACCTGAAAGGTTTCTAAAAGGCTTTTTAAATCCTGTTCATAAGCGTTTCTAATATTCATTGCTAATGCTAGCTAGGTCAAGAGGAGCGTATCTATGTTCTCCAGATTTATATGGCTCCTAATGAAAACATGCTGATTTAAAGCTGGAGTTAGGCTTCAGCATAAGTGAGAGCTGGGACATGTTCATACTTATCATTTTGTTCCTTTTATGACCGTTTCCTGTGTTTTCTAGGCTACAGTACTTCAGTTCATTTCTTCAGTTTAGTGTATACATTTCACTATTGTTCGTGCACGGAGTTGAACCGTATGAGTGTAGACTTAACGGCTATTTTTCGAGCTGCACGGATGAGGGTTCAGCGTGTCCGACCTAGTTCATTTTCCAACTCATAACTTGCATCAATTTCAAGTGTGGATGAAGGATGGACACTAATGTAGGTAGGTGTTTCAAGTTTAAAGGTAATAAAGTTAATAGGGCTCTGCCAGCACGGGAGTGGGAGGGGGAAAAAAAAAAACATCTCCCAACTTATTTGTAGTCTTCTACCTCCACACCACTAATCTGAATATTTACAGTTCCACCTTCAAACTTTAAACACCGAGCCATTCTGACTGAGATTGCCTCAAGATTTGTCAGGTTTACACTATATATATATATATATATATATATATATATATATATATATATATAAAAATTAAATCTAGCATGGGTTCTTGCCACGGTTTCCACGGTAGCGCTACAGTTTGATTAGACGAAAAGCATAACTCCCGTTAGGACTTCTGCTTCCATCAGTCATCCCTGTAGCCGAGCTTCTTTTGTTTACTGTCTCTAAATAATAAATGAAAACTTTCTCTTGACCTTCGGAGGCCATGGAACATGTGCTGCTGTAAAATGGCTTCATCTGATAGCATGTTTAATTAGACTGCCCCGGGCGTGTGCGCACACACACACACACAGTGTCTCCTGTTTGGAGATGAACCATGCTCTAATAAACTTGTGCATTATTTACACCTTTCCTTAAAGTATTGTCAGCTGGCCTGTACATGATTAACACAAAGGAAAGCTGGTGATCTCTGCTCCTGTACATGTGTCTCTGACCTACAGTCATCTTAAACTAGCTTATCATTAATAATGATAGCACAGATACAATAGCCTGGGAGAGGTTTGGCATGGTGTGTGTGTGTGTGTACTATAAACTGGCTTGAGTTGCTCTGTCTAGGACTGACCATAGATTTTGAATGCGTAGTAGGCCTTTAGATCCCTTGGTGCCATTTCGCTCAGCGCTGAAAACATGTCCAAGAAATCGTCTAAAGTCATGTTTCCTTCTCCGTCCTCTGAGAAGACTTCTGCGATTCTCTGCCTGAACGGGTTATCCTGTACGAGACATGTATAATCACAGACAAGAAGTTATTATTTTACATCACTTCAAAGCTACGACACTTTTCTAAAAAGACGAAGCGGCTTCGCGCCTCTGGGGTTTGGCGTTGGAGTCCTGCATCCACCATGTGTGCGTGGAGTTTGCATGTTCTCCCCCTGCTTCGGGGGTTTCTTCTGGGTACTCTGGTTTCCTCTCTCAGTCCAAAGACATGCCTTGTAGGCTGACTGACGTGTCCAAATTATCCATAGTGTGTGATTGTGCGCTGCGATGGGTTGGCACCCCGTCCAGGATGTCCCCCGCCTTGTGCCCCGAGTTCCCTGGGATAGGCTCCAGGCACTCCCATGACCCCGTGCGGGTGTAAATGAACTAGCATGTCTAAAAAGATCAAATGTGATAGATATAAGGTTTCATTTTGACCTCTACGTGAGATTGTTTGCTGCTAATGAATTGCTTAAAGCGGATTATTTGGGATTTTTGAGGAAGCACGCACAACAGCACTACCAATCATTGTGAGGAAAAAGTACACCGGATGATCTGTAGAAGAACTGAGGCTGGGGGCTGATTTCTTTCTAGGCCAGACTGTACATTCATGCAGTGACGGCTGTGTCAGGTGATTACAAAGAGTGAAACATTGCCTAGATTTGCTGTCCATTTGGGCTGATATTTTCAGACCACTTCGCTGACACGTCTGTTAAACACCATCGGCGGTGATTGAGAAGGCGCATGTGAAAGTAGCAGGTGTAATGAATTATTTACTCTCACAGACTTTTTCCACAAAAAATAGCCTTTGGAGGAGGAGCCAAAAGTAGATAAATACACATCCACTATTGTCCAATGAAAATACAAATTACACAAAAGGACAGATGACCGGATTATGCCAGAATAGTGCTTTTCTGGTTTTTCACCTTTTCTGGCAAAAGGTGGATTAGTGGTTAGCACGTTCGCCTCACACCTCCAGGGTCCAGGGTTTGAGTCCCACCGTGGCCCTGTGTGCGCGGAGTTTGCATGTTCTCCCCGTGCTGCGGGGGTGTGCTGCGGGTACTCCGGTTTCCTCCCCCAGTCCAAAGACATGCATGGTAGGCTGATTGGCGTGTCTAAAGTATCCGTAGTGTGTGAGTGTGATTGTGCCCTGCGATGGACTGGCACCCTGACCCGATGCTCCCTGGGATAGGCTCCAGGTTTCCCCGTGACCCTGAAAAGGAGTAAGCGGTAGAAGATGGATGGATGGTATTCAGAGGGAAAAAGCCATTTCTGACTTGATACATGAAAACTAGAAACTGTCAGGGTTGTTAGTGCCATGGTTTGAGCGTTTCAGAAACTGCTGAACTGCTAGGACCTTCGTGCATAACAGACATAACGATGGGGGGGTTTTTGGGTTTTTTTTTTTTTTAAAACATCCATTAAGAGGCCGTTCTATGGGCGGAAACACGTTGTGGATAAGAGACCTCGGAGGAGAACGTCTAGACCGGTTCAAGCTGACAGTAAGACTGCGATAACTCAATTAACCACTCTTTACAACCGTGGTGTGTAGAAAAGCATGTCAGAATTCACAACACATTGACCTTTGAGCTAGATGGACTACAACAGCAGAAGACAACATCGGGTTCAAGTCCTGTCACCCAAGAACAAGAATCTGAATCTGGAATGGACACAGGCTCACCAAAACCGAACAGATGAAGAAAGAAATAACATTGCGTGGTCTTTTTCCAATCTTCCACTACCCAGTTTCGGTGAGCCCAAATGTTTTCGCCCCGCTTCGTTTGGGTGGTGGAACGATTCTCAGAGCAGCAGTGATGTGGCTGATGATGTAGCGGTATGTGTACCTGATAAGCTGGTGTATATACTGATGGTGATACTGATGGTGTATATACTGCTGTGTGAAGTGGCGTGTAATGGGCTTGCACTTCAGCAGAGTCCATAAGTCGATGCTTTCTCAAGTTCAGGGGGATCTGATGACACACAACCTCTCCAAGGCTGCGATCAATTAGTAGCGGATCCATAATTGATAAGGAACACGGAGCGAGTGGTGCAGTGTGTGGTGTTCGTGCAATGGGAGGCCCATATACTGTACCTTCAGCTCTGGCATGCTGCCAATCAGCTCATAGGGCAGACGCACATCTGGCTGGGTGGTGTAGTCGAGCGGAACAAGCTGTGGGGCCAAATCGCGATACCTATGAAAAAGTCTGATTGAGGAAAAAAAAAAAAAGAAAGTAATCATTTTAATAATATATATTATTGATTATTCCTCATGTTGTGTCCTTTTTACTGATGGGAAGTCAGTCAGATGATTTGGCTCGGGCCACCAAATAAGAGTCAACTCAACTCTCGGCTCCCTCACTGCTATGTTTGTTCTAAACTTTTCCAATAGTTTTAACCAGTTCCTGTTCTTGTTCAATGAAATCTTTACCTTCTAATGAACAAAATCATCATACTGTCAATACATAATTAAAAAAACTACTACAAGTTAGTTTTGGTTCCCTTTAATCAAACTTCTAAATCTTGATACTCTTGATATTTTACAACCATGTTATCTTGTTGCCATGACAAACGAGTATAAATATTGATTAACATGAATGACATGGGTTTCCGTAGAAACAAGTTTCTATTTATATGGAAATGTTCTCATTACAAAAGGAAACGGAACGGACGAGTTAACGCTCTCAATGACGTACAGTTAAGACGTAAAGTTAGATCAAGCTCACGGCTTTCCCGGATTCCGGTCTTTAAAATGTAACCATCACGGTATTTCCCACAGTGTGTACATTCATGCATGGGAACTTTAGCCTGTTGTGGAACAAAACAAGCTACAAGGCTGTGACTTTCCCACAAGAACCTCGTGTAAAGCGTCTGTAGGTTAAGGACTGAGCAAGCCGCAATCATTCTGACATAGAGCAAGACTAATAAAAGATTGTTTCGATTAAGTAGTTAAATAGTTAATGCAGTCCCCTTTGAAACTATTGGAATGGCAAGGCCAGTTCATTTGTTTTTGCTGTAGAGTGAAGATATTTGCGTTTGAGATTTAAAAAAAAAAGATGAATATGAGAAGAGAGTTTAGAGTTTCAGCTTTTATTTCCTGGTATTTATATGTAGATGTGTTAAATGACATAGAACATGGCACATTTTGTATCAGACCGCCCAATTTGTAGGTGAGAATAAATGTTGGAACATGTGACTTTCCTGTTTCTTGTTACCCAGGTGTGTCCTGTTGGATTGAGCACTGAACATCTACTCTTGGTTTAGCCTTCACTTTGACCTGCGAAGACTGCGTTTGTTGTTAAAAAGGATAAGCCAACATGAAGATCAGAGAGCTGTCTATGGGAGAAAAGCAAGCCATTTTGAAGATGAGAAAAGAGTGAACATGAATCAGAGGCATTGCAGAAACATTAGGTATAGCCAATACAACAATTTGGAATGTCCTGAAAAAGAATGAAACCACTGGTGTACCGAGAAAGAGACACCGAATGGGTCGGCCAAGGAAAACAACAACAGCCGATGACCGAAACATTGTGAGAGCGGTGAAGAAAAATCAAAAAACAACAGTCGGTGACATCAACAACCTCCAGAGGTCAGGGGTGAAGGTATCACAATCCACTGTTCGAAGAAGACTTCGAGAGCAGAAATATAGAGGCCATACCACAAGATGCAAACCTCTCATCAGCAGTAAGGATCGGAAAGCCAGATAGAAATTCACAAAAAAATACAGAGATAAGCTACAAAAGTTCTGGAACCAAGATTAACCTCTACCAAAGTGATGGAAAGGCCAAAGTGTGGAGAAAGAAAGGATCTGCTCATGATCCTAATACATACAAGCTCATCTGTGAAACATGGTGGAGGTAGTGTCATGGCTTGTCCTTGCATGGCTGCTTCTGGAACATTCTCACTAATCTTTATTGATGATGTAACTCATGATGGTAGCAGTAGAATGAATATAGAAGATTTCAGGAACATTTGTCTGACAATTTACAGAGAAATGCATCCAGATAAACCGGGAGGAACTTCATCATGCAGCAAGACAACGATCCAAAACACACTGCCAACTCAACAAAGCACTTTATCAGGGGGAAAAAGTGGAAGGATGTTAAACTGGCAAAGGCAATCACCAGACCTTAACCCGACTGAGCATGCATTTCACCTCCTGAAGAGGAGACCGAAGGGAGAACCCCCCCCCCCCCCCCCCCCCGAAACAAACTACAACTGAGAAAAAAAAGCCGCAGTAAAAGCCTGGAAAAGCATCACAAAAAAAAAACCCCAACAGTTTGGTGATGTTAATGAGTCGCAGGCTTGATGCAGTTATTGTGAGCAAGGGATATGCGACCAAATATTAAGTCTTATTATTTACTTTTTACTTATTAAGTATTATTAATTAAGTAGTATTTATTTATTAAGTATTATTTACTTTAATTTATGTCATGATTTGTCTGTTCCTATACTTTTGCTCACCTGAAAATTGGGTGGTCCGGTACAAAGGGTCCTGTGTTTTATGTTGTTTAACTCATCTAGATGTAAATACCAGGACATACAAGATGAAATCCTAAACTCTCGTCTCATATCCATCTTTTGGTCTCAACCCCAAATGTCTTTGGTGTAGAACACAAACAAGTGAATTGGCCTCGCCGTTCCGATAGTTTCGTAAGGGACTGTACATTACTTCAAAAAAACAAAACAACACATACTGTAACACATTGAACACGATGAATATTTGGAAAACGAAAGATATGGTCTTTTCTACGCACACAATAATGCAAAAGACACGAAACAAAGAATGACATTAAAGGTACATTAAGGCAAAAGTTCTACAAAGGAAAAACAAATCAGGGTGCCTAAGACTTTTGCACAGTATTGATTCGTCAAACAACAGATCGTTAAAATTACCTAAGAATTTCTTTTCTGGTGAAGAATGTACAGTCCTGTAAATCAAAATGGAAATGCAGATCATGCTGTTAAAATGCAAACTGTCATTTCAGCA
Organism: Ictalurus furcatus; assembly: GCF_023375685.1. Lineage (NCBI taxonomy): Eukaryota > Metazoa > Chordata > Actinopteri > Siluriformes > Ictaluridae > Ictalurus > Ictalurus furcatus. The sequence goes on from NC_071274.1 coordinate 19,439,417, forward strand.
GTCTACAAATTTGTAGCACTTAAAATAAAAAAATAAAAAAAACCTTTAGTATTCACATACTGACATTTTAAGACAAAAGAAAGTATTGTCGTAATGCCATGTAAATCTTCACATATTTTACTAAATATTTACATTTTTGCTACTTGCGACTAAACATTACAATATAGATGTTAAGCAATTTGATCACGATCGCCAGTTCAGAGGTTATAGAGGTTACAGAGGTCAGGATCGAGAGGGATTTCTTGTCCTGAACTGACCTGATATGCATCCAGTTGCTGAGGAGTGAAAATAGACTGCTTGTTCCCCATCGCCCCTTGACATAAAGCACAAAATGCGAAAGCACAGTTTCAGTCTGCGAGTGTTGGTCTGCAATAACAGTGGAGATGCGAGCAGATATTTCGGCTATGAAATGCCTGCGATAATGAGGACGTGGGAAGAACAGAGGTGGATCAGGTATCCCTCTGTGTCCCCGTTATAATGGCCACGTTTCATCGTTTTCATTGCCTTGAATGGCAGGCCCTTTTTTGGACGTGAATGCATGCTGTCGGTCAGCGGGAGTGCCAGTGGCACGGCGCCCCTGCTGTGGACTGGGGGGTGACGCCTCAGACGAGAGTCAAGTTACACACGTTTAACCAGGGTCACAATACAGAACGTGGGTTCAGAAAAACAAACCGTCATTAAAGTGCTATCTGTGGAAAAGCTAAGAACCTGCATCCTTTATAGTGAAAATATGAACGTGGACGTACATATTATAGAACGCAGAATTTAAATGTATCCTGTTGATGCGGGGACAATTGCACAGGAATTGATCATGAAATATTCATGCGTTCACACTTCTTTCTTTGCCATTGTGAGTTTATTCAAGAGGTGCATCCAGGCCAAGGCTGACTTGGTACCATTGTATCAACGTGTATAGCCATTGTTCAGGTTTATTTTGTTCATGCCACTCGTGTATATAGATAGAGTTGATTCTCACCAACAATGAATTGGGTTTTAAGTTACAAATTCTTGTCACTGGAGTGATATTCAGTGGTAAATCTTTTGTTAGAGGAACATAATAGTAGTGTAACATTATTTATCATACATACGTATAAATACCACTGTACAATTAAGTGGACGCACGGTGGATTAGTGGTTCGCACGTTTGCCTCACACCTCCAGGGTCGGGGGTTTGATTCCCACCGTGGCCCTGTGTGTGCGGAGTTTGCATGTTCTCCCCGTGCTGCAGGGTTTCCTCCGGGTACTCCGGTTTCCTCCCCCAGTCTAAAGACATGCATGGTAGATTGATTGGCGTGTCCAAAGTGTCCGTAGTGTATGAATGGGTGTGTGAGTGTGTGTGTGAGTGTGCCCTGCGATGGACTGGCACCCTGTCCAGGGTGTACCGATTGTGCCGATGTTCCCTGGGATAGGCTCCAGGTTCCCCGTGACCCTGAAAAGGATAAAGCGGTATAGAAGATTGGAGGATGGATGGATGTACAATTAAGTGTTTTTATACTCCTAGTAATAAGGTTTCTTATATTCTTATGGTTATATGACTGTAAGTCATTCCCTTCAAATGCTATTGAAGTTAGAACCGTGTTTAACAATGTCGTATGTAACTTTAGAGACGGTCCCTTAATTTCCGCATATCCGCGAATATCGAACGTCCAACCAACTTTATTCCAGTCTTAATAATTGAGCCTTTTTCAAAGATATCTGTAAGTCTACAATTTGTGCTGCTACTGTCCTTGCTAGTGGTCTATTTCTTATACGTTAATTAAAAATTAAACCCGCCGTTCCACTAGATGGCGCTGTAAAATTCCTCACCTCACCCATTAAACATTTGTTTTCTCAAGGGACCGCGAAATAGTGCTTCTCTTCAGCGTCAACCGTGCTTTATATGTCCTGGAAATGGAGTCAAATGACGCAGGTAACATATAAATATAGATAATTTCCACATCATATGTTGTCTCTGTGCCGATAATTGCAACATTTAGGTAGCTGTTTTGTTAGCAAGAGGACGTTAAGTTGAGGTAGCCGTTTGAGCTAGCTGACTGCACTCATTTTTCCCCTACCTGTATTGCGACATTCCCCGCCTCCTGCGCTTGGATAGGTTAATAAACACAGTACGTGCGGCGGATTGGCTGTTGGTGTAAATTATTACCCAATCATAGTGCAGGAATCGGGCCAAGTCGAAATACGTTGGGAAAGAAAGAACGCTAATGCTCTTGAATTAATCGTATATATATAAAAAAACTGATCATAGTCTAATATCTGCTTCATTATTATTATTATTATTGATATTATTAAATTATTCATTCGTTCGTTTATTAACACGTGTAAATAATAATAAAAAAAATTGTACTCATGTTCTTTCATGTCTCAGACTAATGTTGATTTTGCTAATGTTGTTGTTAATGTTGTTGTTACTGTTGTTGTTACTGTTGTTGTTGTTTTAAAGCTCGAGGTGGCTGGAAAAGTAAATCAGCTCACCAGAAGAGCAAGTTTAACGTTATAATGCGCCAGGAGGAACTCATAGCACAGAAAAAGCGAGAAATAGAGGCCAAGTTGGCCGAGCAAGCCAAACAGAATCTGTCAACTCCCAGCAAGCCACCAGCAGAGAGGTTACACATCTACACCTTCTCCTCCTTCTCCTCCTCCTGCTCCTTATCTGACTACTAACAAGCCATCTTGATATGAAACACTGCTTTTCTAAACAAAGCCTATTGTGTTTTCAGTACCTCCGATTCGCAGGAACTGAAATCGAACAAGTTTGTGAACGATGGAAGCTTTCTTCAGCAGTTTCTAAAGATGCAGAAGGAGAAATCCAGCCCAGATTCAGGTATAAAACTGTTTATAACCAGCATATAGCATCCCTGTGTCTTTCATAGGCTACACTTGAGTGCAAAGGTCTGCATCCCACATGCTTCTCGGTATTTTGATCACTATTTGATCATTTGGTGAAAATCCACCAATGGCAACATCTCCCTGTGACATAAGCAAAGCACACGACTGCAAACTTGTCACAGGAATTACGACAGTATAGCACCGATCGACAAATTAGCACCAAAATCACTAAGCATATCGCAAATATTTCAGTATAATTAAGCAATGTTCTGACCTCTGTTTCACCCACATCGTTACAGTCGCGAGTGTGATACTGCTTTTTAACAGTTCTATAAACATGAAATTTATATAGTGTAACTGACGTTTCAGACACAGTATGGCCAAATATTTAGTTTGTTTTTGTACCATCCACGAAAATAGTTCCCGAAGAACTCTGTCCACAGCTGGATAGATCATTGCATGTTGCCATGCCAACGCACAAACTAATCGATTGACGGCCCGTAGTAAATGTAGTAACGGTTTCAACGTATTGAACTATCCCTAGAGTTTGAATTGTATGTTATAACAAATATCAGCACTCTTGGAACACCGCTTGAACGATGAAGGGCACGATCACACACACGTTCACACGCCACGGACAATTTGGAAATGCCAATCAGCCTACAGCGCATGTCTTTGGACTTGGGGAGGAAACCCCCAAAGCACAAACAGAACATGCAGACATCCCGTGAGGCGGGATTCGAACCCCCAACCCTGTGTGAGGGATTTTGTACCTGCTCATAATCGAATAATCATCCGATAGCTTTTAAAATTGATTCTGAATGAAAACATAACACTCTCAAATCCCAAAGTAAAATATAGCTGAACTTTAGTAGAAAACTAAACAGTACTGCCTGTACCATGAAAATGTACTGTACTTTTTGAAATGAATAAATATTAATATTTCTTAACTATTAATAAATATTAAAGTAAATAAAAGATATACATCCAATCAGAACCAAACAGTAACACTCCAAATAACAAATAAAAATAGAGACAATCGAAATGAATCAGAAAACACTTCGAACAACACGACAAAATTTGTCAGTGTTAGTTTTTATTTCGCCTCTAGAGGCCGCTCTCGTACCGTGTAATGACGGCGGACTGTTCTCAGCCACGGACGCGACCGGGAAAAACTATCGGTGTGGATTTTTGCCGATAAGCGACAGTTCAAGCAGTCGGTTATCGTGCTGATTAATCGACCTCTACCCCAAACCAGAGCGAACTGTCGTATTAATATATCTGATGTATTTCAAAGTAGAGTTTCTTTTAATCAATATCCGTAAAAGACAGTAAAAGTCTCGCTGCAGTACAGTTCTCAGTCTTCATAAATTTCCTTGAAGGTTTGCGAACTTTTTTTTACACTCGAGTTTTTGGATGCCATTTTATGTTTAAAAGATAATAACCCTGTATAATGTACTGAATTGCATGCAGCATCCAGCAGTGACTCCAGAGGAACCTCCTCTTCGTCACAGAACCAGAAGAAGAACGTTCTGGTTGGGAAACGGCCCGGTTTGGGTGTCGGCAGCATGTTCAATCAGTATAAGAGCTACTCCCACACCAAAAAGACACCACTTCAGATCCCCCGACCGAGTGTCTTCAGCTCACCAGACGATGACGACGAGGACGAGTACGACGACGCCTACTACCTGGAGGTCAAAGGTAACCCGACAGTCCTTTTTTTAAAATCCATTTATACTTTCCAGTCAGTTCCAGTCTCATGTCGTACCGCTTTATGTTAATGAAACTCGGATGTAAAAAACGATTCTTCAAAATGAAAATGTCAACATTCCCTTTACCAAAGAGAGGACTACACTCTCTAATACTACCCCTTTGCCATCTGTTATTTTGTATACAGTGTGTCTGAAAAGTCAGGAGCCAACGAGAATAAAACTACATGTACTTCATTTTGTATTTCTTATTTACAACGTATATTCTACATGTTTTGTTTTGTTTTGTTTGTCTTCTGGATTTTGCTCGACATATTTTCTCAACATAATCCCATTGGGTCCTGACTTTTTGGACACCCTGAATTTTATTGTTCTTGACTCAGTATGCAAATACACGACCGGTCAAAAGTTTAGACACACTTGTTGTTTATTTAAAAAAAAAAAAAATTATTCCACATTTTAGAATAACAATAATAATAACAAAGTCATCAAAACTCTGGAGTAACACAAATGGAACTATGGGAATTATGTTGTGATTAAAAAAATCCAAAATAAATCAAAATAATTTCATGTTTTAGCATCTTCAAAGTGGACGCTCTTTTTGCCTAGAATTTCCAGAAATGTATTCTTGAAATTTTCTCAACCGATTTCTTGAGGAATTTCCCTGAGATGCTTTTGAAACAGTATTAAAGGAGTTCCCACCGACGCCGGACTCTTATCGACTGCTTTTCAGAATATTTCACTCCGAGTCGTCCGTTTAAAACGCGTTTTTTTTGTGTGTGTGTGTAAATAAAATGTTAGTTTTAGTCTAATGAAAGAAACAAATATGTCGGCACGATTATATTTTTGTCTCCGACACCGATTTCAAGCATTTAATCCTACACCTTCAGATCAAAAGGTTTTTAAGATCATGAGAAACATCTCAGTCGCGTGTCCACAAACTTTTGACCGGTCGTGTACAAATACAATACCAGTTCGATTTGCTAGTATTGTGCTGAATCTTCAGTTCATGCAAATCTAGTTTTCATTTAGGAAATAAGAGTTCTAGCTCTTAAAGGCTCGTTGTAGTTTTTTAAAATTGAGCTTGTAGCGTAACAGGCTGTGGAAACATGCTGTTGTGGTAGATTGTACACGTTTCACAGCGTGCCGCACCTCGTGTCCTGTCTTATTAGTACGCAGTTGTGCATGTGTGAGTTATGGTGGAGTACTCATAGCCTGCTTAAAGTTTCCCCCCCAGAGGATGAAGATCTGGCCCACATCATCAACCGGTTGGCTGCTTTCATTGCCGAAGGCGGGCCAGAGCTTGAGAGGAAAGCTTTGGAAGACTATAAGGACAATCCCATGTTCTCGTAAGTCCTCTGGCTGAGGGTAAAACTAACTCCACACTTCATCTCTGACGGAAGCAAAACGTGACCCGTGTCTTCACTTTTGCACAGGTTCTTATTCGAGAAGGACAGCAAGGAATATCTATACTTTCGCAAGAAATTAGCGCGACTTCGACAAGAGAACCATGGCTCATCTACACCAACTGATGGTAAGAGAGCATACATGTTTTGTTTTTTGTTTTTCTCTCCTTCGCTATTCTCAGATTGTGTCAGTAAGAAAGAGAGAGAGAGAGAGAGAGAGCACAATAAATTTATACAGCTGTTTCAGTACATCCACATTAAAAGAATAACCCTACTATTTCAAATACACATCAGTCTCACTCTGAGTGTAAAGAAAGGTTCAAAGATTACCTACGTGCCGCCCCCTCCCCTCCCTCTTTTATTCCTCCACCTGCAGTAGACTGATATGAGGCAGTTGAGTAGTAGTTTGAATTGAGTCCCAGTACTGATAAGCTGCTTAAAGTCTCCTCCTCAGTGGACGAGGACACGAAGAAGGTGGCGGAGAAGCTGGCCCGCTTCGTGGCCGACGGTGGGCCAGAGGTGGAGGCCATCGCTATCAAACACAACCACGACAACCCCACCTTCAGGTGAGACTTTTCACACGTGAGTCAATTTGTGCTTTCCATTACGGTCTATTCACAGAAAAACACAACTAAACGACACAAAAGTGTGTGATGTTCTTAAATGACTTCTTTTGTACCACAACCCATTTTGCACCAAGCCGAATGCTAAGAAACAGCACCGTGTTCACGTGCGCTATATTATTAACCCCTTTTAGGCCAATACTGTGTAGAAATTATGTTGTGGAGTCATTTTGATCTGAGAGTTTATAAGTGTTGAAAAGTGACTGGTACCACAATACACCTAGTCCAATATAAGGCCAGAGCCATGCAGTTCTCACCTGGTTTCCCGTTGAGCCTGGCCAGTACCTGGGGGAAAACTAAGGTCGCTGTTGGAAGTGGTATTAGTGAGGCCAGCAGGGGGCGCGCACCCTGTTGTTTTTTGTGGGTCCTAATGCCCCAGTATAGTGACAGGGACACTATACTGTAAAAACAGCACCGTCTTTCGGATGAGACGTTAAACCTGATGAGTCCTGACTCTCTGTGGTCGTTAAAAATCCCAGTACACTTATAGTAAAAGAGTAGGGGTATAACCCCGGCAGAGTGGCGAAATTCCCCCATTGGCCTTTCTCTATCATGGCTCCCTAATAATCCCCATCTCTGAACTGGCTACGTCACTCTCTCCTCTCCACTAATAGCTGGAGTGTGTTGAGCGTTCTGGCGCACTATGGCTGCCGTCGCATCATCCAGGTGGATGCTACACAATAGTGGTGGTTGATGAGGTTCCCTCCCCCATACTATGTAAAGAAGCGCTCTGAGTTTCTAGAAAAAAAGGGCTATATAAATGTAAGGACTTAATAATAAAAATAATAAGTAAGCTGGACCCCCAAAAAATCTCTAGTAAACCAGCAACACATGAAAACTTCCAAGATTAGAATGAGTGTGTCCCAAATCGTAGTATGTTGAAATAAGAATATCCGGATGGTCTATTATTTCCGGTCGATTTTCAAAGTATGGATACGTGAATACTTGTGTATCTCCAGTGCACTTCCTGGTTTCACCTATCCCAATTGAGTTCAACGCATTATTAGACTAGGCTAAAAAGATCAAAACAGACCATATGAGCTGTAAATTTTAAAATTTTATTGGCTTAAGGACATGACTGACAATAAACATCTCTTCCTTCTCTAGCTTCCTATACGATCACCAAAGTCCAGCTCACCGCTTCTACAAATCCAAAGTGGAGGAGTACCGTCAGGCCAAAAGCCGATCCACACCTCCGTCTAGTGTCGAGTCCTCTTCGGGCACCAAGCGCTCGGTTGCGACACCACCGTCTCCGACTCCGTACAACCTCAGTTCATCCAAGGCGGAGCAGAATCAGGACCTGGCTCCTACAGGTGTAAAGCGCAAGAGGAAGAGTCGCTGGGGGTCTGAGGGTGACCGAGTGGAGCTGCCGGTTCCTTCTGTTGTCATCCCTCAAATGGTTAAGCCAGATCCTGATTCTCCCGCGCTGTCCGGTACTCTACCATGTTTATGTGTTTTAAATATATATATATATTTATCAGAAAGATGTACACATACTAGGCATGTGCTGTACTGTAGTACACATGGACCTGTAAGCTAAGCGCATACCTTAACTGGTTGTTTAGAGTTCTCCTTCGTAGAACATGAAATGAAATGAAGCAGCATGGGCAAAGCCAAGCAGCAAATGTTTTTAGGCTGTTGTGTAAGTACAGGCTTAGCCAAGTACACTGCTTAATATGAAATGAACATATGTGCTTATTGGCGTGTGTGTGTGTGTGCGTGCAATGTATCTGAATTACAGAGCAGGATCTGATAGGATTGGGTTATAAGAAAGGGAAGCCGGTTGGTCTGGTGGGAGTCACTGAGCTCTCTGAGGACCAGAAGAAACAACTCAAAGAACAGCAGGAGGTACGAAACACACACACACACACACGCCGCAACGTACCGTGTTGGAAATCTGACTCTTTTTATATGTTATTTGAATTAGCGATAGAAATGTGTGAGACGCTACACTCTGCGTTCATAAAGTGTAAAGCGAAAGTGAAAATTCTGCCAGGTTTTATCATCTTGCCTAAAACGACCCCACCAACTTGTTTGATTTAAGCCGCTTTAACGTACACCGAGGCTGAATCCCGAAGAGCTTTTTTACAACATGTACAAATAACATAGTAAAGTTTATTCTGGCACAGAAAAAGAGCGATTTTATTTTTTATTATTCGTTCCCTGACATTTTAGAATAATAATAGGAATTTCCCTGAGATGCTTTTTAAACAGTATTAAAGGAGTTCCCGCCTACGCTGGACACTTATCGACTGCTTTTCGGAATATTTCGCTCCGGGTCGTCCGTTTAAAAAGACATCAAGTGATTCACTAGACATATTTAAGTATTCAAAAAGCTCTGATTATGATCATCATTGCCTTTAAATGCACGTATTAGTCGGTTGTGTTAGATGCCAAGATTTAATACGTTTGAAGGGGAATTTACAAGGTGTCGTTGTTAATACCTCTTGTTACGTTGGTGTAATTTGTACCCAGATGCAGGAGATGTTCGATATGATCATGAAGCACAAGAGGGCAATGCAGGAGATGCAGATGATGTGGGAGAAGGCTGTGCGGGATCACCAGCACGAGTACGACAGCGACGAGGAGATCGACTCCAGGAACGGCACCTGGGAACACCGACTCCGAAAGATGGAGATGGAAAAAACAAGGGGTCAGCGAACTTTGTTTCAGGACATAAGGGTTACAACTAGGAATACGTCCAACTGAAATGGAGTTTGGGTGCAGTTTGACGTTTTATCCGACGACTACAGCTAGCAAACACGATCCTGCGATCATTATCGGGTGTCGTATCACATGTTGCTATGTTTTTATTTTCGATTTTGATGTCTTTCGGGGCAGAGTGGGCCGAGCAGCTGACCGAGATGGGAAAAGGAAAGCATTTCATTGGTGACTTCCTGCCGCCCGACGAGCTGGAGAAGTTCATGGAAACGTTTAAGGCTTTAAAGGTGAGAGATTTATCTTTTGTAAAAGCGTCGATCAGACCTTAGAGCGCCACAAAGACCTCGCCATGTGTATCTGAAT